>NC_057401.1:58339689-58542189 GCF_019320065.1 Cervus canadensis
TGCTACTGAAGAATTTCACTTGCCTACGGGGTGTTCTGGAGGGGTCAGCTCTTCGACTATTTTTATTGAACAGAATTATCTGTTCATCTGCAGTTGTGTGACATTTTAAAAATTTTTTATGAAGCTGATTGTGTTAATTTCCGCTATACAGCCAAGTGATTAGGTTATTTGTATGTACATGTGTGTGAGTCGCTCAGTCATGTCCAACCCCATGGACTCTAGTCCGCCAGGCTCCCTCTGTCCATGGGATTTCCCCAGGCAAGAAGACTGGAGTGGATATCCATTCATTTCACCAGGTGATCTTTCAGGCCTAGGGATTGAACCCAGGTTTCCCACATTGCAGGCAGATTCTTCACCCTCTGAGCCATCAGGGAAACCCACCCACACACCCACACCCACACATTCTTTCCTGCGTGGCTTGTCACAGAATACTGACTACAGGTCCCTGCTCTGTACAGGAGGATCTTGCTATTGCTCCATCCTTAAATATGATAGTTTGCACCCCCTAATCCCATCCGTCCCTCAGCCAGCTACCCCTTGGGTAACCAGAAGTTTCTTTTCTGTGTCTGTGTTTCTGTTTCACAGACAAGCTCCGCTGCGCTGTATTTTAGATCCCATGTGCAGGCGGGACAGCACAGAGCCTGTCTTTCTCTCTCGGACTCACTTCACTCAGTGTGACCATCTCGGGCCTCATCCATGTCGCTGCAGTTGTTTACCGCTCAGCCTGGTCCCGTCTAGAGTCATATTTACTCATTTTGTCCACGTTGGTATTACGCAACTCCCTTGACACTACAAAACATTTATAATCTTGACAAATGCACAGCTCTGTCAGCTCCAGTGATGGATAAACAATGGCCACTCCTACCACACCACAACCTTGCTCTGTTTTTCCAGCCGTGGACGTGGCCGTCTTGCCCAGATGCACATAAAAGCCCTCCATCCAGCCCACGTCTAGATGGGGTCAGCCTCCCCTCGCGGTTACACACTCCACAGAGGGAGTCTGCAGCCCTCTGGAGCTACCTAGGGGTGCCCTCCTGAAGCTCTTTCTCTCTGGTTTATAAAAAAACTGCTTCTTTGTTTGCAACTTCAACTCTGTCCTCAGACAACAGCTTTTCAGATGTACCACACTTTTTATATTCATGGCAGATACATTCCAAAACCTTGGTGAATTCCCAAATTTGCAACTCACTGTGGAGTATAATCCCCCTCATAAAATGAGCTAAATGCAGCTGGAAATTTTAAATGATATGTTAAGACCATCAATGAATCCAGCGAGTGCCAAAGGTATTTATGAAATGACTACGATCCATTCTCTCCTGAAAAGAACAAGGTTGTTTCACGTCGCTGGAGTCATTTTAGTGTATGTTTCTCTCAGTCAATAAAACGGAGGCAGAGGTGGGCTTGCTTAGGGTACCACAGGGATGCTCCAAGGATGAAGGCTCGGGAGTACGTCCTCACTTCACCTGAAGTAGGATGTAGGTCTAGGTGCCACTGACGGGACAGGGGCTGTGTGAGAGGTCCAAACGGGATGTCAGAACTGGTGTTCTCCAATGTGGTCACCTGGGAGCTTAGAATCCTGATACGGTGCCCAGCCCCAGAGGCCTCATGGAATTCGTCCGGTGCAGCACTCAGGCACTGGCATGGCATTAAACTCTCCATGTGAGTCTAGCGTGCAGCCAGAGGGGACAACTGGACCCATGAAAGACAGCCCTCAGGTAGCAGTCGTTTGCCTTACTTCGAAAATTTTAACAGGTTCGATCATAGGACAGAATAATAAAAGGCAGAGACATTACTTTGCCAACAAAGGTCCGTCTAGTCAAGGCTATGGTTTTTCCAGTGGTCGTGTATGGATGTGAGAGTTGGGCTGTAAAGAAAGCTGAGCACTGAAGAATTGATGCTTTTGAACTGTGGTGTTGGAGAAGATTCTTGCGAATCCCTTGGACTGCAAGGAGATCCAACCAGTCCATCCTAGAGGAGATCAGTCCTGAATACTCATTGGAAGGATTGATGCTAAAGCTGGCACCCTGATGCAAAGAGCTGACTCATTGGGAAAGACTGAAAGTGGGAGGAGAAGGGGACGACAGAGGATGAGATGGTTGGATGGCATCACCAACTTAATAGACATGAGCTTGAGTAAACTCCAAGATATAGTGAAGGACAGGAAAGCCTGGCGTGCTGCAGTCCATGGGGTTTCAAAGAGTCAGACACGACTGAGCAACTGAACAACAGGAACAACGATAGAACTCTCTCTCGTCATAGATCCAGCCTCTGTGCCGTAAACACTTGCAGGTGATGAAGACGTGGACCGCACTGTGGGCCACAAATCAGCAAAGATGCTCAGCCCCTCTGTTGAACGGGGGCCAGCTCAGCTCCTGCCGAGGTGCAGACCTGCCAGACCCGATTCCAGGGTGACTTCTCGGCTCTCGCAGCTACGACAAGGTGCCTAGTACCTCTGGGCGTTGCCTCCCCTTTGGTAAAAGGAAGATACCATGACTCTCATCTCAGAGGGCTGCCGGGGTTCTTCTCAGGACACGGGACACACTCTTCGATGGCTGAGTCTGGGTACCTCCCCACCACCATGGGGGCTGTGGGCCCTGGCTCCTTCCTGCCTCACTGCTCCAGTGCTTGGGGCCAAGTGCACCTGTCACGTGAAGAAACGCCCAATGACTCGCATCCCACAGCGATGCCCGGACACCCCCAGGAGCTCATAGCACAGGTGGTCAGCTGGCTACGCTCTGGGTCACGTGCACTTGGAGAGCGGACGGGGCTTGGTGCTCGAACGTCCGTCTGTGTTGCTATGTAAACAGCTGGCATTGCTTGCTTCAAAATCCTCACAAGCCACATAGAACCTCCCCAGACACTCAGCTGCACACCTCCAAACGCACACACACATATACTCACAGGCACACAGCCACATGTGCACACACACGGATACACATATACTCACAGGCACACATCCACATGTGCACACATGCCTGGACAAACACACTCACAGACACACAGCCACATGTGCACACACACATGGACACATACACACTCACAGGCACACAGCCACATGTGCACACACATGGATACACATATACTTACAGGCACACATCTACACGTGCACACACACATAGACACACATACACCTGCAGGCACACATCCACATGTGCACACACAAGGATACACATATACTCATAGGCACATATCCACATGTGCACACATGCCTGGACAAACACACTCACAGACACACAGCCACATGTGCACACACACATGGACACACACACACTCACAGGCACACAGCCACATGTGCACACACATGGATACACATATACTTACAGGCACACAGCCACCCGTGCACACACATGGATACACATATACTCACAGGCACACATCTACACATGCACACACACACAGACACACATACACTCGCAGGCACACATCCACATGTGCACACACACGGATACACATATACTCACAGGCACATAGCCACACCTGCACACACACACAGAAACACACACACGGACACACATATACTCATAGGCATAGTCACATGTGCACACACACCTGGACACACATATACTCACACACACAGAGCCACACACACATGGATACGCATACACGGAGTTCTCTGGCCACACTGACCTCCTCTACGTCTGGGATGCACTCCTTTGCTTGGCAGGTTCATTCGTGGCATGAAGACTCCATCTGGAAGTCTAGGAAGATGTTTCCACCTCTAGCCTCCTCCTGTCTGGACCGTGGGACCCCACACAGGACCTGCTATCTCTGCTCCCAGACCATCTGGGGCCCTCTCCCTGGGTTTGTACCCAGGACTCTGTACAAGCTCCCACAGGACAGACGGCACAGCAGAGGGACTGAGGTGGACTTTTCAAGCTCCTTCCAGTTGGAATCGCCCGAGGGGATGGTTAAAGACTTGGATTCTGAGGCTGCATCCCGAGCTGGCGGACCCGAGAGTCAGGGCCTTTCAAACGCCAGGGAGGAGGGCGTGTGTTCAGGAGGAAGGGGTGTGGGGGCAGAGAAGGGGAGACCTACTCCAGGGGTGTGCCCCCCAGGCTGTCCAGAGTGTGGGTCGGGGGCTGTCCTCCTGGGAGGGGGGCAGACAGGAAGCTGAGGCTGATTCACCTGTTTGACATAGCAACTTGTCCTTGTGGTGCTGGAGAAGACTCTTGAGAGCCCCTTGGACTGCAAGGAGATCCAACCAGGCCATCCTAAAGGAGATCAGTCCTGGGTGTTCATTGGAAGGACTGATGCTGAAGCTGAAACTCCAATACTTTGGCCACCTGATGCAAAGAGCTGACTCATTTGAAAAGACCCTGATGCTGGGAAAGATTGAGGCAGGAGGAGAAGGCGACGACAGAGGATGAGATGGTTGGATGGCATCACCGACTCAACAGGCATGAGTTTGAGTAAACTCCGGGAGTTGGTGATGGACAGGGAGGCCTGGCGGGCTGCAGCCCATGGGGTCGCAAAGAGTCGGACACGACTGAGCGACTGAACGGAAACCTGGCTTCGAGGAGTTCAGGAAACCCCGCTGCACATTAGGAGAAGCGTTTTCTCTACAGATGGAGCCCAGGCGGGGTCCTTCAGACCCAGCCTACAGAGCCGCCCACCCCCAGGGCGTCCGACCCTTTGTCCTCGGGAACACCCATGGACAGACGCAGCTCCAGCACAGCGTCGCCACTGCTTGGAGGGGAGAGCGGGCCGAGGGCTGCCCGGCAGCACCCCCTGGATGCCTGTGTCCCGGGCCGGAGGGCCCTGCGCATGCGTGCGCCTGCGTGCGTGCGGACCCGGGAGGGTGTGCGTCTGGGGGCGCAGGACTCAAAACTGTTGCAAATACAAACAGGTCATCATCTGTAAAACCCACTCCCCGGAGCATCCGCCCGCTCCCCAGCCCCCACACACGCAGAGGCGCAGACCGGCATCTTCAAGTCATTGAAATGGGTAATTAGCGCGTGGCGTCTGTCTGGGACCCTCTGAGGGTTAGTGTCCATCCTGTTTGTCACTGTTTCTCTCCTAATCCGCTCTAATGAGGGTTTATGTTAACACGGATAAGCCCTCGCTGTGTCCGCGGCTCGGCCAGCTGAGCTGATGGGGGACGCGCTGCTCCAACGTCACCGCCCTTGGCTCTCTTGCTACGGCCAGACGTGAGCGGGCGTCCACGAGAAAGGGTGGGGTCTGGAGTCTCCACCGTCGCTGGTGGGGGTGGGGAGAACCCCTCCGCGGGGGTTGGTTGCAGCTGTTTCCTCTCCCACTCTTCCTGGGATTCTGTTTGTATTTAATTTCTGCAGCCGCTGGCTGTTACTGATGTTCTGTTTTGCAGGGAGACACCCTGGGCCTGGCTGCTCTGGGTCTCAGGAGACACATCGAGGCCCCACTCAGGTGGTGGTGACAGCCCCGCTGGGCGGAGATAAGCCTGGCTGGTCTGGGGGTCCCATGCCCCTGTGGAAGCCAGAACCAAGTCTGAGGCATCCCCGGGAGTGGCAGCCAGAGTCAGCATCAGCTCTCCGACGGGGAAGGGGGGGAGACCACCTCTCGTCCTTCAGATGGAGGAGGAGCCTTCTGTAGGTTCATCCTCGCTATCCTGTTATTTAGATCTAAGATGCTATTGCAAAAAGAAAGGAAACGGAAAATAAGAATTATCACGTGCTCAGTCACTTCAGTCATGACTCTTTGCGTCCCAGTGGACTGTAGTTCACCAGGCTCCTCTGTCCATGGGACTTTCCAGGCAAGAATACTGGAGTGGGTTGCCATTCCCTTCTCCAGGGGACCTTGCCAACTCAGAGATCCAACCCATGTCTCTTATGTTTTCTGCATTGGCAGGTGGATTCTTTACCAATGGTGCCACTTGGGAAGCCCAATGTCATTTAAAAAGGACACTCACAATGTTTACAAGTCCACATATGCGTGTGCTGTTTATTTAGTCCACGAAAGATTTCTATGATGAGAGTATAGTTATTATGCTTATTTTACGTGGAGACCCAGGTTCTGAGGCTCAGAGGCTGACAGTCACCCGGTCACTCTACAGGGCCTGAGGTTGGAAACCTGCAGTCTTCCCCTCCCCCGGACCTGGACACCGGGTCGCCAGATGCTTCAGGCCGAGAGCCTGAGCCCGCGTCAGTGATGCACTTTTCAGTTGGCTTATTCCAGCACTTATCAGCGTGGAGAGGCGGAAACCACACACGGTGTCTGCAGGACTCACAAGTGGCCCCAGAACATTCTAGGTCTCTGTGGCCTCCCCGGGAAGCTGTGCAGTGGAGGGGGGCAGCTGGATCAGGGAGACGGGGGCCGTGCGAGGCCGTGCCTGGTGGCCTGCAGGGTCTGCGTGCAAGAAGCTTCCCTAGCGGGGTGCTGAGTGTGGCCTGGGCTCCCCTGGAGCAGCGGCTGGGGGCGGCACCCGCCTGCATCCCGGCCCTGCCATCCCCAGGCTTCTAGCCGGGCCTCCCTCACGCCTCCTCTGACAACTCTGCAGCTTCTGTGAGATTCTGGCCAAGAGCAGAGAGATGAGAAGAGGAAGGGCTCAGAGCCCCCGCTCACAGCCCCGGACCCACGGAGGCAGGCTTTTATTCATGATCCTGTGGGGGGTGTGGAGAGAGACAAAGAGTCTGGGGGAGCCAGAGAAGGTGATCACGTGGCCTTGAGGAACGACCCCACAACCTGAGAGCAGGTCACCGACGAGTCGCCGTGGGAGGGGCTGGACGGGTCTGCTGAGCAGGTGGCAGACAGAGCGCCCTGTCAACAGAGCCCCAGCGGTCTCACTTGAACTTCAGGCCATGGCCTGGGCAGGGGGAAGGGGTGAGGATGGACGTCTGGTGACCACAGGGGAGACACAGATGGGGAGCGCTCGTGGTAGGACCCTCAGAGGAGCTGCTGAGACAGCACCGGGAGATGGTCACCAGCTCTGCCATCTCCAGGTTTGAGGGGACTTTATTAGGGTAGCATATACTCCAGGATGGGCTTCCCTGGGGGCTCAGCGATAAAGAATACGCCTGAAATGCAGGAGCTGCAGGTTTAACCACTGAGTCAGGAAGATCCCCTGGGGGAGGGCCTAGCAACCCACTCCGGTGTCCGTTGCCTGAAGAGTCCATGGACAGAGGAGCCTGGTGGGCTATGGTCCGCAGAGTTGCAAAGAGTCCGACACGACTGAAGTGACTTAGCATGCACTCATGCTCCAGGATATGGAGGGGTTTTGTTGTACAATATTTTAAGGAGCTGTTTTAAAGAAGAAAATAACTTTGCCATTGGGAGACAAGCTTTTTGAAAGGATGAAAGCTCAGTGGAATGAGGCAAAACCTTAAAGAAGGATGCTCATTTAGGTGAACATTGGGATGTCAGGAGGTCATTGCAGGACAAAGGGGCCTATTTGACCTGTTCATGTCCCCACAGGACCAAGGCACCACCTTATGTCAGGAGAAAGGATCCAGCAGATTCGGGCTTCCCCAGGGCACACGCAGCGTCAGCTTGGACCTGAGCATGAAGAGAAGGAGATGCTGATGCTCCAGGGCACTAGGATGCAAGGATTTTCTCAGGATGGTCTCAGAGACACGCAGCGAGGTGACAGGTCCTTCTCCACCTTTCCAAGTCAGCTCCACATTCCACGAGATCCAAGCTGTTTCTGTCTGTTTGTTGCTGGAACCAGCCCCACCTGCCACCTCTACACAGTGTGAGCAGGGTGGTGACACCCACATCACTGTGTGGGTTAGTGAACAAACGAGCTGGTCAGTCTGGGCTTTGTTTGGAGTCAGAATGTGGCAGCACTGAGTCAGGGCGCTGGGTCTGAAAGCAGCGCAGCGGGGAGGCCACGGGCTTTGTGGGGTGAAGGGGCCTGTCCCAGATGTGATTGGGGCTCCAGTGCTCCCAGGGTGCACCTCTGCCTGCCACAGGGACCCCCTGTGACCTTAGGCAGTCCCCAATACCTAGGACAGGCCCCACTGCCCAGGGCAGAGCCCCCAGGAGCAACCCTGAACTCCCCGGAAAGGAGTTAGCCAGGATGTTAGTCTCCTGGGGGCTGTAACAAAGTGCCACAAGCTGGGGGACTTGAAACAACAGAAATTCATGCTCTCAAAGTTCCGGGGGCCGAAGGTCAGAGGTCAGGTGTCGGCAGGGCTGTGCTCCCCCCGCAGGCTCCTGAGCAGGACGCTCTGGCCTGACTCTCGGGGCGAGGTGGG
Organism: Cervus canadensis; assembly: GCF_019320065.1. NCBI lineage: Eukaryota > Metazoa > Chordata > Mammalia > Artiodactyla > Cervidae > Cervus > Cervus canadensis. Next base: position 58,347,858 of record NC_057401.1, read on the forward strand.
GGCAGCAATCCTCGGCTTGTGGCCGCATCACCCTTAGCTCTGCCTCCGTTTCCCCGGGCGTCTCCGTGGCGTGTCTGGTCTCCTGTCCTCTCCTCATCAGGACACCAGCCGTGTGGGCTCTGCACCTGCATGGCCTTAATCTCACTGAACTGACCATATCTGCTGCTTGTTCACTCAGTCGTGTCCAACTGTTTGAGACCCCAAGAACCGCAGCACGCCAGGCTTCACCAACTGCCGGAACCTGATCAGACTCATGTCCATTGAGTCGGTGATGCCATCCAACCATCTCATCCTCTGTCACCCCCTTCTCTTCCTGCCCTCAATCTTTCCCAGCATCAGGGTCTTTTCCATTGAGTCATCTCTTTGTATCAGGTGGCCAAAGTATAGGAGTTTCAGCTTCAACATCAGTCCTTCCAATGAGTATTCAGGACTGATCTCCTTTAGGATGGACTGGTTGGATCTCCTTGCAGTCCAGGGGACTCTCAAGAGTCTTCTCCAACACCACAGTTCAAAAGCATCAGTTGAATTTCACCTTCCTTTCTCTGTTTTCATTTTATTGGTAATGGATCATCTTGAAGACACACAGTTCATAATGTGCCGTCTTCTGTCACACGCCTGAGTTGACATGTCCATCAGGACAGCAGAACTGTGCCCAGGGTGTTTGTCATCTCTTTCCTCCACTCACCTGAGGTGGGTGACAGGTGTGTGAGAGGCAGTCTCGGAACACACGGCCCAGTGACCTGCCTGCCCCGTGGCCGCCCCTCTCCAGGCAGGAAGTGCCCTGCAGCCTCCCTCTATACCCACTTCCAGGTCCAGGCGCTCAGAGGCTTCCAAGACCAACCAGATGATGCAGGATTCCTTACAAAGGGCGAGACTGAAGCCACCCTGTGTCCTGATGGGGGCTTTCGGGTCTTAGCTTTGTTTAACCATGGAGCATTGTGGGGCTTCCCTGGTGTCTCAGACTATAAAGAATCTGCTTGCAACTCAGGAAACCTGTGTTTGAATACTGGATCAGGAAGATCCCCTGCAGAAGGGAATGGCTACCCACTCCAGTATTCTTGCCTGGAGAATTCCATGGACAGAGAAGCCTGAAAGACTACAGTCCACACAGTCAGACACGGCCAAGTGACTAACACAGACACACACATAGCCCTCTCTGGAGCCTCAGGAGGACATGCAGACAGCTCTGGTGTTCCCAGTGCTTTTCAAGGACGTCTTGTCTTCACTGCCTGCCCCCAGGTACAACCAACCAGGCCGGGGGGAACCGTGCCCCACAAACACTCACACATGGAAACCCAGCCCTGGTACCTGAGATGTGGCTTTATTTAGAAACAGGGCCTTTGCAGACTTAAAAAAAAAAATCAACCAAACCCTTTAAAAATAAAGGAATAAAACTGCACTAAGGTTTTATTGGGGTGAAGTCGGGCTGGACGTGCTGCCTGGAGTCAGGGTCAGGTGGTGAAGACAAGGCCTCTGGGCTCACTCTCTGGACACAGTTCATCCTGGTTCATCTCAGATCAGGAGGCAGCGCTCACCATCCCCTGTGCGGAGAGACAGGTGGCCCTGTGGACTTGGCATGGTTCTTCCTGGGAAGGACGCGGGCAGTGCCTGGCTCATGGACCCTGGACAACTTCCTGCGGCAAGCCCCGTCCTGTCCTGGAGAAGAAGCGGCAGCTCTGTGTGGATCCTGGACCAGGGCTGGCTCCGGAAGGTGCCGTGGTCCTCGGAGCTCAGCCCCCAGGTGAGCCAGAGGTGGGGTGGGGGCGAGCGGACCCTGTCTTCCTCCTGCCTTTCTCACCATCGAGGCTGGCCTCTCCTGCCTCGGGTGGCCTCTGCTCAGCTTGCTTGACTGGCCCAGGTCTCCAGAAGCTTCCTGCTAGGTTCAGATGCCTTCTGCGCCTGGCGGCTGCACTCCCATCCTATCCCCAAGGGTCTGGCTCTGCAGACAGGCTCTGTCTCCTGCACACGGAGCAGCTCCGTGCCTTTCTGGGCCTCTGCTTGGGTTCTTGGGAGCCACCTGCTTCCAGCTCTGCTTGTGAAACCAGCGGCCATCGCTCTTACTGGGCACTGGCAGTGGCCTTCTGGAGGCACGGGCCTCACCCCATCCAGGAAGGAAGACGCGTGGACGCACGTGCCCAGAGGACGACCCCCCCCCCAACCTTCTGCTCGGGGGAAGCACAGGTGTCCTGGCTGCCTGTCCCACCACCATCCCTCGCCTGCCCCCGCTCAGCCCTGCCTGTCCAGGTGCTCCTGGGTCAGCCCGTGTGCATTTTCTGGATGTTCTCACGGTGATGTGGCTGAAACACAGGAGCAGTGGCCAAACAGCCAGGTGGCACTAGTGGTAAAGAACCCACCTGCAGTGCAGGAGACGCAGGAGATGAGGGTTTGATCCCTGAGTCAGGAAGTTCCCCTGAAGGAGGGAAGGCAACCCGCTGCAGTAGTCTCACCTGGAGAACCCCATGGACAGAGGGGCCTGGCGGGCTGCAGTCCGTGGGGTCACAAAGAGTCGGACAGGACTGAGCGAGTTAGCAGTATGCTCTATTAAATGACCCTTCCCAGTACTTTTTTTTTTTATTTAGCCAAAGATAGTTTGGGCTTCCCTTGTGGCTCAGCTGATACAGAGTCTGCCTGCAGTGCGGGAGACCTGGGTTCGATCCCTGGGTTGGGAAGATCCCCTGGAGAAGGGAAAGGCTACCCACACCAGTATTCTGGCCTGGAGGATTCCATGGGGTTGCAAAGAGTCAGACGTGACTGAGCGAATTTCACTTTTTTCAAAGATAGTTTGTAATTCAGAACAAATGTCCCTTTGAGTTCAAGAACACCACGTGTTATGTGGTCTGAGGATGTATTCTTTTCACTCAGAGAAGCCAACTGCAAAATCCGTGATGACCTGCCTTACCCACACCGAGATCTTTGCTAGATCACACGCGAAATATATATATATATATATATATATAACCTCGATCCCAGCATTGCCATGTCTGGCCTCAGGCGAGCAAGAAGTGATCCCAGTCCTGTGGCTTCAGCTCACCAGGTCAGCAGAGCCGTGTGAGACCCCTCGGAGCCGTGTGACACCCTGCGGAGCTGTTTGAGACCCCTGCGGAGCCATATGAGACCCAGACCCCGCTGAGCCGTGTGAGACCCCGCAGAGCCATGTGAGACCTGGCAGGTGTTTGAGAAGCAGATGCCAAGTGGGTTAAAGTGCTGCGATCCGGTTCGGGAGAAATGCTCACATGAACGTTACAAGGAGGGGCAGGGGCTCCTGGGGGAGCCCTCTGACCCCAGGGAAGAAGGGGACGGAGGGAAGTGGGCGGTCCCACCCCAGACCCCCCTGACGTCCTGACAGGTTCAAGGGGGCCATGGACTGGTCTCCCAAGACCGAGCCTGCCTCTGTGTCCCTGTGTGCCCTGGGGAAGGCGCCTGGCACCCCTGACACTGGGATCCTGGCTCCAGCGCGAGGACCCGGGGTCAAGTCCTCCCAGGCCCCTGAGGCTTCAGGAACATCTGTTGGATGACACAGAGGTTATTAACTGCCTCTGCAGGGGGTTGGTGGTGAGCAGACTCAGTGGGTGGTGAAGTGGGGCTCCAGGGGTTGGGACCCCCCCTCACGTTGCGCAGTTCTGCAGGCAGGACGAGAGCTGTGGCCTTCCTCCCTCCGACACCAACGATGACCTGGCTGCTTGGAGACCCTCCGCGGTGCCCTGTGTCCGGGCAGCCTGCCGGGGCCGGTGCTTGGCAGCTGGTGTTGGGGGCTCCTAGTTACTGCAGTGGGGTCTGGGGGGAACACAGGGGCTGACCCAGCATGTGGGGTGCCCTGCTACCCACCCCCTATATCCCATTGCTATTGACAAGGCTCTGGCCTCCTGGAACCCCCAGGTGAGGAGCAGCGATCCAGGAGACACTAGTGACTCATAGGAGGCCTGGGGGGTGACAAGCCAGGAGCTGGGAGAAGCTGAGCGAGGGATGCTCGCTCTACTGGAAGGTTCTCAGCGGGCAGGGAGTGAATGGAGGAGGGGCGTGTGTGTGAGTGTGTGTGTGTGTGTGTGTGTGTGTGTGACTGTGTGTGTGAGTGTGTGTGTGTGTGTGTGTGTGTGTGAGTTTTTCCCTAAGTTTCAAAACTTTTGAAGATAAATGCTTTATTCATTGCTGAAAAGGAAGTTAAAGAAAGTAGATTAAAGAAAGTAGGGCAAAATACTGGAGCCAAAAGATGAAAAAAGAAGTAAGAAAGAGACGAGAAAGAAAGGGAAAGAAAGTGAGAGAGAAAGGAAAAAGGAAGGAAGGAAGGAAAGTCCACAAACAGCACATGCTGGCGAGGATGTGAAGAAAGGGGGCCCTCCCACACCACGGTGGGAATGTGAGTTGGTGTGGCCACTGTGGAGAACAGTATGGAGGTTCTGCAAAAAGCTAAAAAGCAAGTTACCGTGTGATCCAGCAACCCTACTCCTGGGCACATATCCAGACAGAACTATTGTCCCAAAAAATACATGAACCCCAGTGTTCACTGTGGCACAGTTTACAACAGCCAAGGCGTGAAAGCAACCTAAACGCCCACCGACAGAGGAATGGATAAAGATGAGGTGGTACATGTGTACGATGGAGTATTACTCAGCCCTGAAAAATGAAACCATGCCACTTGGAGCAACGTGGACCGACCTGGAGATTATCATACAGAGTGACATAAGTCAGACAGAGAAAGACAACTGCCATATGCTATCACTTCTATGTAGAATCTAAAACACAATACAAAGGAACGTATTTATAAAACACATATTGACTTACAGACATAGGAAGCAAACTTGTGGCTACCAGAGGGGAAAGGGGGGGAGGGACACCCTGGGAATTTGAGCCTAACAGATACACGAGACGACATATGAAATACAGAAGCACCAAGGTCCTACGGCACAACTTGGGAAACTGCATTCCGTACCTTGTCATAACCTGTAATGGAAAAGACTCTGAAAAGAATACACACACACATACATGTACATGTATATACATATGTATGTATAACTGAATCACTTGCTGAACACCTGAAATGAACAGGACATTGTAAGTCAATTATACTTCAGTTTGGGCTTTCCCAGTGATTCAGTGGTAAAGAATCCCACTGCCGTGCAGGAGATGCAGGAGATGTGGGTTTGATCCCCGGGTCAGAAAGATCCCCTGGAGGAGGGCATGGCAACCACTCCAGCATTCTTGCCTGGAGAATTCCATGGACAGAGGAGCCTGTAGGGCTACAGTTCATGGGGTCACAAAGAGTCGGGCATGACTGAGCATGCACGCGCGCGCACGCACACAACACACACACACTTCAATTTTAAAAAAGAAATAAAGGGGGATCGAAGGAAGAAAGGGGGGGTGAGGGGTCCAAGTGGGGGAAGGTGTTTCAAGAGAGGAGACTGAACAAGCAGGGGAAAGGAAAGATACAAAAGGTATGGATTTGATGGAAAATCCCCCATATATTGAAAAGTCCCGCTGTCCTTGAGCTATTTTTTCTACAGAGAAGTCCTGCTGACTGAGGCTGTGGCTGGACAGGGGTTTGTCAAGGCGCCCTCCGGCTGTGTGGGTGCAGCCTTGCAAAACCTCAGGCCCTCTTCTCAACCTTCCCTCTCCTTCTTATATTTCCTGTAATTAAAGGTCGCCTGCAAACCACAGGGATCCAAAACAAAAGGCAATGTGCCCCTCCAGGGGCAGAGCTTCCCCTTGCCCCCATGGTCCGGGGACAGCCCCCACGCCCGTGATAAGCTCTCAGACAGGAGCCATGCAAGCCATTGTCCTTCAGACCGTGAGCTTATCCCCCCCAGGAGGATAAAATGGGACAAATTTCCCCTTCGATGTGGCTGACTGCCCCAGTGGGACAGGCTGAAGTGATATACTGATAACTCCTGTAATTTCCATACCTTAAATAATTTAATGTGAAATCACATAAATAAAATGCTATAACTGAGCATAATTCTTTATACATTTTCTAATAATCTTAGCCTTTTAAATTAGCATAATAACACTTAGAATAATTGAAGAATTTAATTGCATGGAGCACTGGAATATTATCTGCTGAGCTGGGTACCACGATGAAGCTCTGATTAGCTTTAATTTAGTTGGTTTTCTCAATTTAGTTCTCATATTAGATAATGCAGCAGAAGGTATAGACACACACAAATAAACCACAGGGTACGTAATTGTTCATAAGTGCCTACATGCTTTGCTGAAAATCTCTAGACATGCCGTTCTTGAACTTCAAATGGAGGAGAAAAATCAGCGACTTAAACATACCATATTGCTTTCTCTTCTTCTGTGTCCTCGAAATTTTCCATACACACTGATGTTAAATTCTTGATTGCTCTAGGGTAGAGGTGATCTCTTTTTTTCCTCCTTCTCCCCTCTCTCCTTCTCCACATTTTTCTTTTATTTTTCCTTCCCTCCATCCTCCCCTCCACCCTTCCTTCCTCCTCCCTTCTTTCCATCCATCCATAATTACACAAGGATGGCTATGTTTAAAACATTCAAGTTCATTTTCTTTGGAGGAGAAGTGTGCAGTTAATCTAGAGACAAATTGTATCCTGCATCCATTTCACAAACATAACAGGAAGAAATCACATTCCGCATGAACCCTGGCTGTCTGAGTGTGGGTTTCAAGGCCATTTCAAAGCCCCATGAGAAATAAACATCACTAACGAAAAAGCATTTTTCTATTAGGAAAGCGAATATTTGAAATTCTTGATGTCCAAAACAGACACATTCGGGAGCTTAGCAGATTTTCATTTTCTATGAGGATTTAACTCAGAATTTCTTTAATAATCCAGCTTTTCTGACAAGTTTTAAAATTCTGACAGCATATTCACTGCCTGTTGCTACATGAAAATTTACCAGAAATGTAGCAGCTTAAACAGCACACTTGCACTACTTCATAGATACTGTGGGTCAGGGGCCTGGGTGTAGCTTGGCTGCAGCTGGGGTGTGGGCCAGGGCTGGTCTGGGGCCGGCCTGGGGAAAGAGTGCTGGCAAGCCCATTCAGGTGGTTGGCAGAATTCATTCCCACGTTGTTCTAGAACCGGGGGCCCGGCTTCTCTCTGGTGCTGGACAGAAGCTGTCTCAGCAACTAGATGTCACCCTCAGTTCCTTGCCTTCTGGGCTTCCCACACAGTGTCATCAAAGCCAGCGAGGGGACCAGACTCTAGAGCAAATCTATGTGCCAGTCCAGGAGTCCTCTGTGACTTGATGTATCCCAGAGGCCTCATCCTGACCCCTGGCTAGGTCTTAGGGCAGGTCAAGAGGAGGGGTTTACACACGGGCAGGCCAGGGATTCCCAGGCGGTGCAGTGGTGAAGAATCCTCCTGCCATCGTAGGCGATGCAAGAGACACGGGTTCTATTCCTGGATCAGGACCGTCCCTCGGAGCAAGAAGTGGCAACTCACTCCAGTCTTCCTGCCTGGAAAATCCTATGGACAGAGAAGCCTGGTGGGCAACAGTGCATGGGGTCGCAAAGAGTCAAACACGACTGAGTGAGCACACACACAGTCAAGGCTTTACTCATACATACTCAGGACCCCAGGAGGCAAGCATCTCAGGGTCACCTTGGAGTCTGTTTGCACGTGTACATACAGCCTGGTAGGATCCCGATTTGACATCAGTAAGCTACACAAAGCCTTGTGTTTGTTTTAAAGAATTATAAATGTACTCCAAGTTCTGTCTTACAAAGTTTATTGTATTTTCAGTGTCTAATGATGACTTTTGGAATGCAGAGTTCATGCATATTCTCAAATGGACAACAAGGTATATCCCTAAGGTCAGACAGTTTCATCCAGCCAAACTTGTATCTCTTCTCAAGGCATAGCTGCACACACACAACGCACAATGCAGACACACACATCCGTGGACACACACACTTCTGGTGGGAGTGAGGTTTAGAGGGCCATGTCTTTCTGCCCTTGATTTTGGGAGTCCAGGGGACCACCGTGCGTGTGCTCTGACGGAACCCAATTGCCCTGCGTGTCACGTGAACCCTTGAGCTTTGCCGGCTGTGGACTGTGGGTGTCAAGCCCTCCTACATGGCACTGTGCGCAGCTCCCCTGGGTACACGTACCTCCCTGTGGTCAGGGGCCAGCACCTGGGCTCCGCAGTTTCACAGACCCTTGTTTTTAGAGCAGTTCCCACTAGATATTTTCCGAGCAACTTGAGCAGTAGCTTCCATGCCTGAACCAAGACCACACACCTGCCGGGATGTCTGTGAGGCTCGGTAGGTGGAGATGTGGTACCTAGGGGACAGCAGGTGTGTCCAGGGGAGTGATGCTGGGTACACACTTGGTGACTTTCCGTGGCATCAACTTTGGCGCCAGCGATCACTAGCAAGCTGGATTCAAACCCAGTCTGATGACTTTTTCTAACGAGGAGAAGGTTGTCAACATTTGCCCAGTGAGGCCAATGGTTGACTTGGCAGATTCCAGACTTGCTCCCTGCCCACTGTTCACTGGTGGGCAGTCGACAGTGAACACCAGGGCCCCAGGAGACCATGAGGAGAGACTGAGCAAAGCCAGACCTCCTTCAGCAAGGGATGGCTTAGAACATGCACCCACCATGGACCGCGCATCTGTATCAGATGGACAGGGACGGCTTAGGCCACGCCCACCACTGGCCCTGCATCTGTGTTAGGTGGAGAGGGACGGCTTAGACCACGCCCACCACTGGCCCTGCATCTGTGTCAGGTGGAGAGGGCTGTGCTCAGTTGTCCTGAGTGACAGGTCACATCTGGGGGCTCCTGGCGCCAGAGCTCCATCTATCCAGGTGGTCACTGACCTTTGTGCCCCACTGAGAGAGGCTGAGTCACCAAGTGTGGGGACCCTGGATCCACCCCGCAGATGCATATGCTGTCACAGGGAAAGACACCACGTGGACACCACATGATGCTGAAGCTGAAGTTCCAACATTGGACACCTGATGCCAAGAACTGACTCATCTGAAAAGACCCTGACGCTGGGAAAGATTGACGGTGGGAGGAGAAGGGGACGACAGAGGATGAGATGGATGGATGGCATCACCGACTCAATGGACATGAGTTTGAGTAAACTCTGAGAGTTGGTGATGGACAGGGAGGCCTGGCATGCTGTGGTCCATGGGGTCACAAAGAGACAGGACTGAGCAATTGAACAACATGAAAACACATAGTAGAGTGTATATGTTCATCTCAGACTCTTAGTTTATCCCTTCACTTTGGTTCCCCTGGAAGTTTTAATCTTACGAGAACTGGTGTAGTTTTGCTTTTACAGGCACAGGTTGGTTGGGGTCTGAAGGCGCAAATCGTCTAAAAAGGTAACAGCCCCATTGAGCTCAATCAGGTAGATGGAGCCTGCAGGAGCGTCTGTGAACAGTGACTATACTGTTCACATCTGACGTGACATTCAGTGATGGTAAAACAGCTTAAGTTTAAAGACACATGTAACTCGGCATAGCCTCAGCTCTGCATCAAACAGGATTTATGCGCCAAAGTGGACTTTTAGGACTGTCTAATTTTGTTAGCAGCCCTTCAAAGTGTTTCTCAACTTAGGGAAAAAAATATATATATGCTTATTGGTTTGTCTAACTGAGGACAGGTTAAGAAATTCCCTCAGTTTTGTCAAGAAACAAAACAAAATTCTAACACTTCTCCTTTAATACAGGGTCTGGGAAATGTGTGATTTCTGGAAACCCAGCATGTGATAATTTAATAAACATGGAGACTGCTTTAAATTTTTATCGAGGCTCACTAGTAACAGATGTGAAAAGCGACAGGCCCAACACAATTTTAGGTCTGTGTTAGGAAAACAAACTTGCAAATCCACCCACTGAGCACCATTCCCATTTCTAATTTGAAGCTCAGTGAATTCTCCTCTGGAAACCCCATGTTTCAGCCTACATCAGAATAAGAGTGTGGGCCTTTTCCTTTTTGAGAGAGAAGAATTCCGAGGTCATTTTACTCACTTGTCCTGCCTTTCCTTGGCTGATTCACAGGAACATATTGGGGTCTTGCGCTTTTCCATAGCACAGAGGACCAGTGATGGAAAAAGAAACAGTTGGAGGGCCCTGCACACAGGGCTGCTCTGACTCCAGTCTATTCCTGGCGTCTTTCTTATTTAGATGAGCTTGTACTGACTAGAGCATACATACAGAAAAGCCTCCCAAATTATAAGTGCATGGTAAAATATGCTCTTTTGGAAAGCGGGAACAGAGCGATGGAGAACAACCCAGGCCCCCAGAAGCCTTCAGCAGCACCCCTGGGCCTCGGAGCTCCGTCCCCACAAACGGAGGCGGTGTTTTGTCTCCGAGGCTCAGCACTGCCTGCTGGCCACACGGGCGCTCGTCCGCCGCCCTGCAGGCGGCCCTGCAGCGGAGCCCGCTGGTTTCAGTCGCTGTGGACCCGGCCATCTGAAGAAGAGCTCTTCTCAACGGTGCTTCTCGGTGCCTCTCTGGCTATTTAGTTGTGCTGGAAAAACTTAAGATACAGGTTTAAGCTGAGAGCATGCCTCCTAAGAATAGAGAAAATACCCCAGAAATATGAAACAAATTGGCCAAGTTACTATGTATTTTCTTCCTGTGCATATAAACGGAGAGAAACATGGTCCAAAAGGACATATGCACCCCAGTGTTCATTGCAGCACAGCTTACAATAACCAAGACATGGAAGCAACCTAGATGTCCATCGGCAGAAGAATGGATAAAGAAGATGTAGTGTAGCTATGCAATGTGATGTCACTCAGCCATTAGAAAGAATGAAATAATGTCATCTGCAGCAGCGTGGATGGACCTAGAAAATATCAGAGGGAGAAAGAGAAATATGATGTGGCACTGCTTATATGTGAAATCCAAAAAAATGATACAGAGGAACTTATTTGCAAAACAGAAATAGACTCACAGACACAGACATAGGACTAACAGACACAGAGAATGAACTTATGGTCACCAGCAGGGAAGGGTTGGGGGGATGCACAGATCGGGAGTTTGGGATTGACCTGCACACACTAGTGTATTTTAAATGGAAAGCCATCAAGGAACATCAGGGGAACACTGCTCAGTATTCTATAATAACCTAAATGGGAAAAACGTTGAAGGATAGATGCATGCGTAACAGATAGATGTATCTATCTATAGATCTATCTATACATGTATCTGTAGATACATATATGACAGAATCACATTGCTATATACCTGAAATGAATATAACATTGTGAATCAACTATATCCAGTATAAAATAAAAAGTATAAAAAAAGAAAATTCCACAATTTAAAATGTTTATTATAAATTATACATTTAAATTATATTGCTATGTATATAAGATATGCATATTGTGCTACATATAACAAGGCACACATTTGTTGTTTTCAAATCCCTCAGTCATGTCCAGCTCTTTGCAGCCCCCGTGGACTGCAGCATGCCAGGCTTCCCTGTCCTTCACCATCACCTGGAGACTGCTCAAACTTGAGCCGGTGATGCCATCCAACAATCTCATACTCTGGTCCCTGTCTCCTCCTGCCTTCAGTGTTTCCTAGCACAGCAGTTCAGAAGTGTTAACTCTTTGGTGCTCATCCTTCTTTATGGTCCAACTCTCATGACTACTAGAAAAAAACATAGCTTTGACTATATTCATATGGACATTTGTCACCAAAGTGGTGTCTCTGCTTTTCAATATGCTGTTTAGGTTTGTCGTAACTTTTCTCCCAAGGAACCAGTGTCTTTTAATTTCATGGCTGCAGTCACCATCTGCAGTGATTTTGGAGCCAAAGAAAATAAAGTCTGTCACTGTTTAAAATTATAAAGCATATTATTAAAAAGCAGAGACATTACTTTGCCAACAAAGGTCCACATAGTCAAAGGTAGGGTTTTTCCAGTAGTCATGTTTGGATGTGAGAGTTGGACCATAAAGTAAGACTGAGTGCCAAAGAATTGATGTTTTTGAACTGTGGTGCTGGAGAAGACTCTTGAGAGTCCCTTGTACCGCCTGGAGATCAAACCAGTCAATCCTAAAGGAAATCAATCTTGAATATTCATTGGAAGGACTGATGCTGAAGCTGAAGCTCCAATAGTTTGGCCACATGATTCAAAGGGCTGACTCATTAGAAAAGACCCAGATGCTGGGAAAGATTGAAGGCAGGAGGAGAAGTGGACAACAGAGGATGAGATGATTGGATGGCATCACCGAGTCAATGAGTTTGAGCAAGCTCCTGGAGATAGCAAAGGACAGGTAAGCCCAGAGTGCTGCAGTTCATGGGGTCACAGAGTTGACACGACTTAGCGACTGGACAACAACAGTCACACTGGTGTGTGTGTCAGGGTACGTGTGTATGGGTGTGTTGTGTTGTGGGTGTGTGTTTGTGTGCATGTATGTGTGGCATATTTTTGTGTGTGATGTTGTGGGTGTGTGTTTGTGTGGCATGTTGTGTGTGCATATATGCATCTGTGTGTGTGGTATGTGAGTGTACACGTGTGGTGTGTGTATGTGCGTGGGATGTGTGCATGCGGTGTAGCATCATTTTATTTGCTGATTTGTTTCTCTCCAAATGCAATGATTTTGAACTCCTTCCAATAGAGAAAAGATGAAATGAAATCTCAGAGCCATGGCTGAGACCGCTCCCGGAGCAGCATCTTAGTTACGAGAAACCAGGAGAATCCCTCAGCCTGTGATTTCCACGTGGTGAAGGTCCGGGTGCGGTCTGTGCGGTGCTAACGCAGAAAAACAGACCTTAAGGTGGGTACAGTTCCACCAGGGAGGAGGGCAGGGTCTCATCCACGCCCTTGACCCCTTGCTCCTGCAGTCAACCAGTGTGATGCCCAGTAAAGGGGAAATTGGAACGATCCGGGTGAGGACCCCGCCCCTCGCATCTGGGGGCGTGACCTCTGCCCGGAGCCGGAAGGGCTGATTCCTGCAGGCCTGCGAGAAGGTCCCTCCGCCAGTGAGACCGCCATCGCCGTGGGATGAAGTTAATGTTTAGTGGGATTTACAGCCTCGGATTAATGGTTCTTCACCAGACACTCTCCCCTGACTTCTTCGCTTCCCCCTAGATTTTTTTTTTTTTTGACCACAAAAGAAACAGGGCAATGTGTGAAGGCTCATTAATTCTCTTTAGTTTTGATGCCCCCTCTGCTTCTCGCGCCCCTCCTCCTGGAGGTTAAACAAGAGGCACGTCAGGGGCCCTTCCCGAGGCGCTGGTTCACCCGAGGGTGAGAGGGAGCGCCTGGAAGGGGCCGCCTCTCCAGCCCCGGCCCCCAGAGCCCACCGCTTGCTTTATCGCCTCCTGGATCAGCAGTTACACCACTGGGACAATGGACCTCCCGCTCTGGTGACCGGGGACTCAGATCTGCCCGATTTGCCAGTGTGTCTCATAGCAACACTCCCTTTGCCGTCGGGGAAGCCGAATTGCAGGATGAAGATGGATGGGGGCCTGAGAAAGGCTTGCCCGGGGGACTGGATGCCGGCCCCCTGCCCCCTGTCCCACTGGATGCTGACCCCCGGCTGCCCCAAGCGCCCACCTGACCCGGGTGCGGAAGGGATGCAGCAGCTCCTCAGGACCTCTCAAGTCCCTTGGGTAGGGGGTGGGAGTATGCAGCGACTCTGGGCCCAGTGTCCCTGGACCACGCTGCCACGGAGGCCTGTGTTCATTGCAGGGGATCCACAGCCTTCCCTGTCTTCTTGCCCCATGTACGTGTCCTGAGAAAGTGCTACAAGATCGTTCTCACTCCCTTTTAAGTTGTGAAGAAAACAGAGAAACTGAAATGTGGTTTCCAAAGTGAGGAGGCCGATTCTGGCTGACAAAAATTGACACTCAGCCCTTCCTTAAGGAAGCACGCTTTAGGTACAGCTGCGCTATTTCTCGCGCCTTCATCCACTGCGAGAAACCGCCAGCTCAAATATCAAACCTGCCACTCTCCCTGCTGCGTGAATGCCATCTTGGGACCCGGGGACCAGGGCTGTCCACCCGTCAGCACCCCCAGACCCCTTCCTGAGGAGCAGAGCTTCCAGGAGAGGAGCCCACGTGAGCCCAGCCACCAGCCTTCCCCAGTGAGGCGGTGTCTGTGTCTCAGGCCTGCTGACACAAAGGACCACAGCAGCTAAAAACAAAAGTTGCTCGCATGGTTCTGGAGCCAGAAGCATGAAAAACCCAGATGTTGGCAGGGCCACGCTCTCTGAGGCGCGGTGTGCGGGGGGCCCTCCTCCAGCTTCAATTCAGCGACACAGTGCTGTATCCACAGATATTTTCCTTATAAAAGGAAATATTAAGGTTAAATGATGACAACCACAGAGTAAAACCTGTTAGCAAAACTACCTCTTTCTTCCTTTGATTTTTCCACCTATGGCTTAAATGCATGTACGAAGATACTGACAAAGGTCTGTATGGTCAAAGCTGTGGTTTTTCCAGTAGTCATGTACGGATGTGAGAGTTGGACCATAAAGAAAGCTGAGCACTGATGAATTGATGCTTTTGAACTGTGGTGTTGGAGAAGACTCTTGAGAGTCCCTTGGACTGCAAGGAGGTCAAACCAGTCAATCCTAAAGGAAATCATCCCTGAATGTTCATTGGAAGGACTGATGCTGAAACTGAAGCTCCAATCCTTTGGCCACTTGATGTGAAGAACTGACTCATTTAAAAAGACCCTGATGCTGGGAAATATTGAAGGCAGGAGAAGGGGATGACAGAGGATGAGATGGTTGGATGGCATTACTTACTCAATGGACCTTAGTTCAAGCAAACTCCAGGAGACGGTGAAGGACAAGGAAGCCCAGCGTGCTGCAGTCTATGGGATTACAAAGAGTTGGATGTGATTTAGCAACTGAAAAACAAAAGATAATGATGTCCCCTCCTGCCTGAAAGGTAAGGAACATTCTAAAATGTATGGAACATTCTAAAAGGTACAACCATTATAAGGGTAGACGGTATTGATGGCATCTTTCCTCTTGAGAAATAAAAGCAGCCCAGACACAGTTGGAGTCCATTAAGCTCAGTTTCCATCCTAATTAGCATTGTATGCGATAAACTCAATTTTTTGGAAACATGATATTTCTTCATATTTTGATGCTAGAGTTATAATAATAAATTCTTCAGTGCTCTTTACCCTAAAAATATTTTGAGCCCTGGAAGAAATAAAATTATTCCAAAAAACCCCAGCAAAACTGTGATTTTGTTCCAATTCCAATCCAGGCAAAGAAATTGCTGACTTCCTTGCATGTTGCTTGCCAAGGGAAATCTATGCCTTAATTCAGGGCAGTTGTCATATTTTGCAATCTCTCTTGTAGAAAGAAAGTTATTCAAACTATCTAGGAACAAATGTACAGAAAAGGAAGAATGCATGTTAATATTCTGTGGTCTCTAAATCTTCAGCAACAGACCACATGGCTTCTCATTCATTCAGCCAAATCACGTTTTTTCCTTCTCATCTCCCATCACGGCCTCAGTGCAGACTCTGGGTCACGGAAGACTGAGCTGATTCTTACTGCAATGTAGACAACTGAGAAGTTTGTATGCTTATTTTATTTTACAAAGTTTTGGGAGCTTCCCTGGTGGCTCAGTGGTAAAATGGTACTGCTAAATGCAGGAGATGCGGGTTCGATCCCTGGATTGGGAAGATCCCCTGGAGAAGGAAATGGCAACCCACTCCAGTATTCTTGCCTGGGGAATCCTATCGACAGGGCAGCCTGGCCATAGAGATCACAGAGAGTTGGAATCTTTTGGTCTGAGTTGTTCTGATTCTTTTGTTCTCTGAGTGAAAGTGTTAAACAGGACTTGATGGGTGGACTGTGGGTGAGAAGCTGAGTCACTGTCTCTGGAGGAGCGCCCCCAGCGGCCCAGGCTCATGGCCAGTACCCAGGCTTCCCTCCCCTGGCATGGGGCTCGGGAGGGGACCCTCGGGCTGCAGGGGCCGTGACGCGGTCCTGGACTTCCTACTTGTCCCTGTCCTCCTTGACTGTCTGGCTGTTTCCTATCTTGATTGTTCCACCGGGTGAAGTACCAACAGCCTGCTCTTGGCGTGTTAGAAGTACCGGAGCAACGTGGTGCAGACCACAATGGGTGATGTTGCCATGACAGCACATCAGAACAGATGGAGACCTGGGGCCACTCAAACTCATGTTATAAAATCACGAGGTAGCAGAAAGAGGCACGTGAGGGGTGGCTGTCGCCGACTCCCACGTATCCTCTCTGTGCCGTGCAAAAACCATAAATACCCCCAGGGTGCGGCCATGTCCCCCTGTGTGGCTTGACCCTCCATCGTGAGGGGTTTCATCTCCGGATGAGAATGCAGGTTGGAGAGGTGTTGTCTCTGGGATAGGAGGGTTGGGCTCTGGGGAGGCAGCCCGCCCTGCCGGGCTCTCTATCTTGCGATCTCCTGGGGCAGAGGAAGGATAAACCACCAACCGCCCAGCCTCCCCTGGTTGGACACGGGATGGGGCTGCTTGGAAAGGAGGCAGTTCGGGAGGGAGGCTGGGTTGCACAGAAAGACCACTGTTCCCACCTGAGGTAGGTTCTGAGGTCCCCGTGGGCAGGAATCTCCTTGCAAAGATCCCTCTGTCTTGCTAGGAGTGGTTTTGACAAAACAAAGAAGTTATGCTTTGTCTTAAGCACAGGATGAATTTATCAAAACCTCCTTGGAAAAAGTGACAACAGACAGACCAATCCAGCAAAGTCTGAAACTAGGAGGGTGAGGCATCATTTTGGATGAAGACTTGGAGTTGCCTTTGGGGCTGAAAAACTAGAGTCTATCAGCCAAAAGGATTTTTAGCATTTGATGATGTGTACTGAGGATACGTCAAGGATGAAGTTTAATAAAGATCCTTTGAACTGATGATCTCGACTTAAGGATCCCAGCTGACCTCAGGAGCAGAAGGCAGCGATCTGGTCACAGCAGAGAGACTCTGGTCCATGTGTTGTTGAAAGAAAGTGTTGTTAGTTGCTCAGTGCTGTCCAACTATCTACAAACCCTTGGACTGTAGACTGCCAGGCTCCTCTGTTCATGGATTCTCCAAGAAAGAATACTGGAGTGGGTACCCATTCCATTCTCCAGGGGACCTTCCCTACCCAGGGATCAAACCCAGGTCTCCTGAATTGCAGGCAGATTCCTTACTGTCTGAACCACCAGGAATGCCCAGTCAATGAGACACCCCAAATGTCAAAGTCGCTTAGCAAAGCACGGTTTAGACCAAGTGGACCTGTGCAGTCCCATGTGTAAGGCAAATGACCTAGCAGCCATTTTCTCTATGAGCTGAATAATTATATGCTCCACTGTCAGCTGATCAGTGACAGGCTTTATCTTCTTGGGCTCCAAAATCACTGCAGATGGTGACTGCGGCCATGAAATTAAAAGACTCTTGCTCCTTGGTAGAAAAGCTATGAGAAACCTAGACAGCAGAGACATCACTTTGCCAACAAAGGTTCATATAGTCAAAGCTCTGGTTTCTCTAGTAGTCGTGTATGGATGTGAGAGCTGGACCATAAAGAAGGCCAAGCACTGAAGAACTGATGCTTTTGAACTGTGGTGTTGGAGAAGACTCTTGAGAGTCCCTTGGACTGCAAGGAGATCCAACCAGTCCATCTTAAAGGAGATCAGTCCTGGGTGTTCATTGGAAGGACTGACGCTGATGCTGAAACTCCAATACTTTGTCTACCTGATGTGAAGAGCCAACTCACTGGAAGAGACCCTGATGCTGGGAAAGATTGAAGGTGGGAGAAGAAGGGGGCGACAGAGGATGAGATGGTTGAATGGCATCACAGACACGATGGACATGAGTTTGAGTAAGCTCTGGGACATGTGTGTCCTTTGCTAGCAAAGAACAAGGAAGCCTGGCACACTGCAGTCTGTGGGGTCACAGGAGTCGGACACCACTGAGCGGCCGAATAACAAGAGCAGTCAGCGGATGCTCACCAGTAGGTGAGCAGTTTGGAAGAGGAAATAAACTGGTTAACTTTTTGAAGCTGGAGTTGTGGAGAAGAGAGTGATGTAGCATTTCTTCACTGGGTCAACAGCTTACATGCTGGCCCAGGGCTGACTGTCTTACATTCTTTGGTTTATTTCTCCTGGTTGGTATGAATACATCCACGGTGGAGGGGAGAGACTGAGGCTCAGAGAGGTTCAGTAACTTGTCCGAGTTAGCACAGCTAACCGATGGCAAAGCAGAGATCCCAGCCTGGGTCTGCCCAGACTCCTTTGGCCCTTTCTCTCCCACAACTTGCTTCTGGAGTCAAAGGGCACTGGGGGTTCGGTGGGGCTCCCCAGTGCATGGGGAAGAAGGGCAGAGGCCTTTCCCTGGAGGGAAATGGGGTCTGATCACCGTGATGCCCTGGTGGGGCTGCCATGCCCTGCGCACCCTCTCCCGTGCCCTGCACAGAAGCCTCGGGAAACATGCCTCCAGGGAGGTGAACTGAGCCAGAACTAGGAGCAACTAGGGTGAATGAGCGAAGGGCCAGGTGAGTTCTTCTGGCTGTGGAAGCACAGGGCGGGCATCTAGTCAGACGGGGTTTCCCAGAGGAGAATCCAGATGCAGGGCTGGAGGGGGTCGGCCAGTAAGGTGAGCTTAGGAAGTCAGGGGAGATGTTCTCTAGGGTCACTGAAGGCCTTTGGGGGGGCAGCTCCTCAACAAAGCAGCACTGGAAGAAGATCTGTCTGGCAGAGGACATCAGCCTCGACTTTGGTCCCAGACCTGCTCTCTGGGCGGGACTAGTGACACCACCCAGGAGGGCTGGGTGCTCAGAACAGGGGGGGAGTGATACCCATCCATCTGTTTCCAGAGCCGCCATCTCCCCAGTATCTGAGTGTGGAGCAGGAGACCCTTGCAGGAGTGTCTCCCCGCACGAGAGATAAATCTTCCTGCTTGCCTCCCACACCAGCCGGTGCCACATCACGCAGCCCTGAACCTCAGGGCTTCTGAACCACGGAGATCAGGATGGGTCTGAGCGCGCGAGGG
This sequence comes from Cervus canadensis, assembly GCF_019320065.1. Classification (NCBI taxonomy): domain Eukaryota; kingdom Metazoa; phylum Chordata; class Mammalia; order Artiodactyla; family Cervidae; genus Cervus; species Cervus canadensis. The sequence continues at coordinate 58,366,778 of NC_057401.1, forward strand.
AGGCTCCCAGGGCAGGCAGACTTCGTCCTCTTGTGTTTGCCTGAGCCTTGGGCTTCCTTTGTGGCTCGGATGGTGAAGAATCTGTGTGCAATGTAGGAGACCCGGGTTCGATCCTGGGTTAGGAGGATCCCCTGAAGAAGGGAGTGCCTACCCACTCCAGTATTCTTGCCTGGAGAGGCCCATGGACACTGGAGCTGGGAGGGTTACAGTCCATGAGACTCCGAAGAGTCGGACACGACTGAGTACACGGCATGATGGGTGTTCACAGAAGAGGCCAGGCCTCAGGTGACCCTGCAGGGCCAAGTTCCGAGCCCCAGGCCGGGGGCAGCCTGACTTACCCCAGCTCTTCCAGGGGGAGGGGTCCCAGCCATCCCGGGCCTCCCATCTGCCTCCACGCAGACCGTGCCTTCTCCCCACCCGTCCCTGTTCACATAGGGACCACCCGACCACGTTGTGATCTGGACTCACCAAAGCCCCCACCCCAGGGACTAGAAGGGGAGACCCAGGAGAAGCCCTTGGTCCCTCAGCTTCCGCCGGACGTTGCCGAGGGGTCCAAAGACAGATAACTGCAGGGGCACTGCTGCCTGAGGCCGGAACAGCTGTTGAGCCGGAGCACTTTTCCCGGATATGAGTCCCCACCGCAGCTTCTGTGTGGGGAGCACACATCTTCTCCTCTTCACACATTCGGGGTGGTGCCCACGAGTCCTCAGCCATTGCTCCTCAGCTGTGATTTCTAGAAACAGGGAGGCCTTTCTCATTCTAGGAGAGCAGTCCTGAGCCTCCCGGGGGTGGGTTTGGGTGGCTTCCAGGGGTCTAGACAAGCCCACTGCCCTGTTGGAGCTGCGTGTCCGCTGCACTGTGACAGCCGTTCTGTCTGTGGATCCTGCCTTTCCTGATTCCAACAGATCCCAGACATCCAGAGAAAACAGAAGCCGTCCTCATAGTTAGGAGTGGGGTGACCTCCTCAAGTGAGCCCCGAGGCCTCGGTCAGAGGAGTGGCTCTCCATTTCCCTGGATGATGAACCTCAGAGCCTCATGACTGCTCCAAGCCCCCACTGCCCCAAGGGGAGACACAGACAAGGAATCCTACTCATCTCCAGGAGTCCAAAGGAGGAGGGTGGAGTTGAAGCAAAAGTCGAGAAATGTAAGTCATCACCCTTCATACCTAGGCAGGACTAGGGTGCTGGCTTCCTTCTGGAGAAGGGAATGGCAACCCCCTCCAGGATCCTTCCCTGGAGAAAGGAAGGCCAGAGGAGCCTGGCGGGTCCCAGAGATCTGGACATGACTGAGTGACTAAGCACAGCCCAGGGTGTTGGCACCGGCAGGCCAGCGGCCAGTAGTCATGGTAACCGCTCAGCATCCATCCAGGCCAGGAGTGGTGGGGTCTGCAGGGCTCTCCTCAGCTAGGAGTGACTTTTAAAGTCCTGGGAACTAAGGATAACTCAGACACTCCATCCTTACTTGATGTAGAAAGCATTGTTTCAGATTCTTACTTATTTTTTGGATGTAAGTGGATTTATCCTTACACAAACCGATGATTTCCCTGTGGGTCATAAGAAAGAGAGTTTACCTCCGCCCACCATGTTGAAAGAAAACCAACATTGGGGAGGGTAGAACCCTGAGTCCCCACTTCCTGGTTCTGTCCTTTGGTCACTGGTGGACCCCAGAAAAGAGGCAGGACGTCTCCTCCCACAGAGATCAGTGGGCTGGGAGGAAGCGTCTACACTGACTTCCAAATAGAAAATTCCAGTCTCTCCACGACCTCTCCCGGTGTAGACGGCTCCGCCTGTCTTGAATCACCTGAAGGGCGGGCAGGAAAGCCTCAGGCAGTCATCCTCAGAGTGACTGGAACAGAGTGTCTTTAGAAATAACCAGTAAGTGAACATCGCAGGTGTCATCAGCTCATGTTCAGCTTCTGTTTTACTCAACAACTCATGCTAGGTTGAAGGTCCTTTGGCATGAAAGACGCTGGGGTGTTCTGCCAAGGGCACTGGCTTCCTCTGGGGGTCTCTGCCCTCGCTCACGTAGGACTACAACCTGTGTATTCTCACTGCTTGTGACGTGCACACGTGCCTCTGACCCGCCTGCCCAGGTCTGGCCAGTGGGTCCAGCTCTGTACGTGGGGCAGGGGGCCAGCTACTGAAGCCAAGAGGAGCGTTCCTCCTGCAAGGTGATGGGTGGGGCTCTATTTGTATGAACAACAGGTTCAAAAGGAGAGACAGTCCTTCAGAGGGAGCAATGTGGAATTTCCTGCCCCACAGACTCAGCAATGCCAAGCATGCCAAAGCGTGGGTGTCCGCCCTGCTCTTTGAAACCAGAGCTGGGTCTTTGTCAGTCACCCCCCGATGACTGTCTGGCATCCTCGTGCGTGTCTGAGGACACCCCATGCCCTGTGCTCATGGGACAGGAAGGCAAGATGCCCTCCTCACCTCCCTGGGGTGACAACTGGCCGACCTGGGTGCGGAGGCCTGTCTGTCATCACCCCTGTGTGCACATCGACGACCTTTGAGGTCCTCTGGCAAGCACGCCCAGAGCCTGTCCCGTCAACAGCAAATCATTTTGTGAGCACATGTAGCAATTATCACCTGGAATAAAGGCGTTGGGTCTTAACAAGGGGGTGTGCCCAGGGCAGCTCATCACACAATAGGGCTGCCGGGAGGCCTTGCGGCTTCACTGAGTCACCTGCTGAGCACTTGGGTGATGGTTAACCCGCCGGCGGCCCGCGCACCCAGGCCCACGCTCGGAGACAATGCGAGCGCTGTCAGCCGGCCTGGGAACAAGGAATGCCTCTGTGTCCTGCACTTTTGCACGGATTTACTGCTGTTCCCACTGATGGCGGGCAAGCAGCGACAGGCAGCCAGCGAGCGGGTTTGCACCTCCGGCTGCTTCCGCGACCCAGAGCGGGGGTGCCTCGTCTGGGAGCGGCTGGGCTCTGCTGCCCAGGACCCCGGGTCCCCACACCCACCTTCCTGTCCTTACAGCACCTGCCGTGAGGAGCACATCCTCTCTGTGGGGTGCTTCCAGCTGGGAACGGGCCATCCCAACACAGAACAACAAACGCACCCGAGTCGCTGCCTGGGCCCCAAAGTCAGCTTTCCTCTGACCAGTCTGATGTCCAGAGAAACGTCGGGAGCCCCTGTGCTCGTGACTCTGACATCCCAGCGCCGCCCCGCCCCCCCACACCCAGGCTCTCTTTCCCCCTCCTCTCTCTGTCTCTGCTGATCTCCCCCCACACGCCCCACAGCCTGCAAATCCACTTTTGAGATGCGGCTTGGAGACCTCAGCTCCTGTGACCTGGGTCTCTCTGCCCCCAGCTACACCTCCCCTCCCCTTGGCCCTTTTCTCCTCCACAAAGAAGGACAGGTGGGCATGAGTGAGCAGGCCCGCTTTGTGTCCACCTGGGCGGAACAGTCACTTCGCTTCTAAGCAGATCTGCCAGCCCTAAGATAACCCTTTGCTTTCCTTTTATAAAAATATAATTAAAATTTGATAACTGAGTGAGCTGGAGGACCTGTCCGAGCCAACTGAGGCACCCGAGGATTCCTTCTTTGTTGTGTGAAGCCGGTGAACTCTGGAGCTCTATGACTTCCCTTCTATGAAGACAGGCTGTCTACACCCACTGAGGGTTAGCAGAGCCGTGAGGCAGAGCTGTGGCCACACTGGGAGCTGCCCTCAACAGCTGGCCCCACCTCCAGAGCCCCAGCATCCAGGCATGGACCCTGCGAGACCCTCCCCAAGAGGGAGTCAACCCTGGACTCGGGCAGGTGCCTTGAGAGCCGGCCCCGACCCCGGGCTCAACAGCATCTTGCCCATTAGAGCCGTGTTATCACAGGAGGCTCTGGGTTGTTTGGGTGTCTGGCTCTCGACCACTCGATGGACCTGAGTTTGAGAAAGCTCCGGGAGATGGTGAAGGACAGGGAAGCCTGGTGTGCTGCCGTTCTTGGGGTCGCAGAGTCGGGCATGATTTAGTGAGTGAACAACAACAACCCAGTAGATATCTATTGAATAAACAACTGTCACAGGGGTACGGATGGCACAGGCAAGCCCCCAAGGCGGGTAGGGTGACCGTGGCCGCAGGGCTGCGGTCTAGTGTCCACCCAGCAACTACCCCAGAGGCAGAGAAGGTGCAGGTGGGGCTTGGGTGCCTCCTGGTTCAAGCGATGCTCTGGCTGCCCTCTCCCTCTCTCCGCGTCCTCAGTAAAACACGGCTTAGGCACAACCATGAGCATAGAGACGACTGGCCACAGGGTGCCTGGGGGAACGTGAGCCCCATCATGCGCAAAGCCAGAAAATCCACGCCCCGCCTCTGGCTCCTCATTCTGAGCTGTGCCCAGGCCCTGAGGTCTTTGGCTGGAGCACCAAGCATCCTGAGCAAGGATGGTCACTGTGGCCAGGCTCTACACTGCCCACACGTTTGCTATGTGGTCAGAACCACAGGCCAATATAGTATACACTGGACAGGCTTTCTCGTGAGACCCTCTACCAGCCAGAGCTCATCACTTCATATTTGCCAGTTATTTTCCCAAGAGATAATAAACTCCATAAAACACATTCTGTCTTAGAACCCTGGTGCCTAATAGTATCTATTTCTTGAATAATTGGAAAAGACCCTGATGCTAGGAAAGACTGAAGGTAGGAGGAGAAGGGGGCGACAGAGGATGAGATGATTGGCTGGCATCACCGACTCAATGGACCTGAGTTTGAGCAAGCTCTGGAAGATAGTGAAGGACAGCGAAGCCTGGTGTGCTGCAGTCCTTGGGGTTGCAGAGTCAGACATGATTTAGTGAGTGAACAACAACCCAGTAGATATCTATTGAATAAACAACTTGTTAAGACAGAATATAAAATATTTCCAAGTGATTGGGGGTGGCAATGAACCACCAGTGGATAATCAGAGTGAGAAATCCAATAGTGCATGATGACCCCCAGGTCAAACTGCCTTCTCACAGTATGCAACCACACATCAGTTATTTTATTTTTGTAGCTGTATGTGATTGTTACATCCAAATCAATACACCCCCCTAGTTCCCATGCCCACGGAGAGCTCCCCTGCCCACACAATTGTTCTCTTCTGAGCAGAAGGGGGCTCAAGTAGTCCTAATCTAAGTCCCCTTTCCACCCTTTTCACAAAGTCAGCAGTTTTCCACATCAAATGTCATTAAAACAGACTCAGCTTACATCTGAACTTGGTAAATGACAAGCTGGAAATCTGGCCTAAACTGAGAAAACAGGGTTAATAATTTTTATATGACAATTTCAGGTTTTAAATAGTGATTACATAACTACCTGCCATGAAAAAAAATGTGCTGAAGAAACACAATAAAACACAAGCTTGATTGACTTTTCATCCCTGAGAACTTTCCAGAAAACCCACATTTTGCGTTGGATGGGCTTGTGGGAGACCTCAGAGCGGGTTCCACCTCCAGGATTACCTAAAGGCAGAGGCGAGAGGGTGAATTTACAAAACCCCGGCTCTCACTGTGGAGCTGGTTCTCAAGCCGCGAAAGCCCTGCAGATAAGCCTTAACAGTTCGTGGAGCGACACCCCAGGTGATGCAATCCTGGTTTCCCAGGTCAGCCTGGTTTATTTTGCTAAACCGAGTGTATTGTAATCCAAAATCTTAGGCGACACAAACATCAATTAGTTAGCTGCTGACCTAATGAAAATGATCTTGCTGCATATTAGAGTCAGCTGACACTTTCCCTAATTAGAGAAGGCCCCAATTAGAGTTAACCCGGAGGTCAGTGCTCCCGGCTCTCAGGGCTGCGTGGGGCTGTTGGTGCTGGTGTCCGGCGTCACAGAAACGAGCCCGGCAAAGACACCGCCGCTGCCGCCCCCGCAGGACCAGACCCCACCCCCGCACACCGCCGCTCCTGACCCGCCCAGCCTCCGGCGGCCGGCGCCCCAGCTGGGCCACGAGGGCTCACCTCTCTCTCTCTTCCTCAGTATTCCTCCAGCCATTCTTTCTCTTTTCTGGATTGGAAAAGCTGCACTTAACATCTTCATAAATTACACAGAGGCCACCGTTCTTAACCCATGATTCACATGGATGCTGTTGCCAATGTTTTGTTGCAATTAGAGCATTTAAATAAAATATTCATACATATTTTCTTAATTAAAACATTTTTCTCGATGTATGTTGGTGAGCTTGGCTTTTAGCCTCCTCCTCCACGAGGTTTGGAAATGTTGACTTCTATCTCATTATCTTTCCATTTCCTTTTTCCATTAACTGGTTGGAGCCCTTATTGTCAAAAGCATCTTCTGAAAGCCAGACCAGAGGTGCTATGTATTTTGGAAAGAAGACACTTAACCTTAAAATTAGCAGTCTCACTCCAGATGACATTCTTGCCTGCAGATGATGGTCGTTTATTCTCAAAACAATCCAATAGCCATAAAACTGAAGTGAGAAATATCAGGATAACTCTTTAAATAATGCATCTTTCATATTAAAAAAAACAAACAGCAGTGGTATTTTACTCTTGACACAATTGTTTTCAATAAGACAACTGTCCTGAAGTCAAAAAGAAAAAAAAGAGGATATTTTACATATGTATTCAGTGTTCATGGTCAAACAATGGTGCTTTCAAAATAAGGCAAATATGGGCGCAGCGAATACAGCTCAGATTTGAAAATGCCCTCATCAATAAATTTTATCCTCGTGCACATTCCTAGCTAAGCAAATAATCTTGACCCTAAAGCTTAGATTTACTCAGTGGATGGTGTCGTTCTTTTATAAAAGTGAAGTAAATGTTCCCTTCCTGGGAAGCTAAACAGAGCAGCAGAAATCACTCCATGACACGTTCCCTGGAACACAGGGCATGGCCTCCGTACCCATGCTTAAAATACGTCTAGAGGGCCAGCACCCAGCCACAAGCAGGCGTTTTAGCCAAGTATTAGCTGTGTGGTGACGCTGGCAGAGACGGCGACAGAAAACCGCTCAGGGAGTTTATCAGAGGAAGTCATTCCAGCCTCCTCAGTGGAAGCAGCGAGCCGGCTCTGGCGTGTGGGCCTCAGCCTGCCACCTCACAGGGACGCCTCTCGCCACAGGAGGGCTCCCATATAAAAAGTGAAGCAAACCATTAATCAAGAAATCGATCATAAAAACAGAGCCGAAGCAACATGCGTGGAAACAGAGCTCAAGCGACACGGATTATTTTAATGAAAGAAACACCTGCAAACGGATGAGCAGGGGCCCCAGATAACTCTGATAAACTCTCAACAGCCTTTTAACATCCCGATGGCCCCCAAACTCGTGTGCGATGAAACTCTGCTCTTACGGAAACCGTCACCCACCCAAGTACACAGACACAGTGTGCTCTAAAGCCATTCTCACATTTTTTGAAGCAGAAAAGAAAATCGTGAGTGGCTCAAATAGCGTTTAAAAACTCCATCCACCCATGCATGAATTAATCCATTTATTTATTCCCCAAATTAATCCACATGTGCTATGTGTGCTACCTGGACCCCAAGCTCCCGGGAACTGGATATTGGATGACTGGAAATCTTTTCTTTTGGGGGATGTGGATGCCCTCTGTATTTTTATTCTTGAGCAGAAAGTCTCCACTGGGGGACAGACTCCTATGTTTTGAGGAACATTCAGCTGGCTTGCTCTCTGACCAAGGGGAGACATAAGTCAGGGCTTGAAGGCAGGTACCACCCAGAGACAACGCTCCCCCAAGTACTGAGGGCTCTTGTCTCCAGAGTGGATAAAGTACCAGGCAAGCGTTCCATGAAGGCGAGGGCTGTGCAAGCCAGCAGACATTTTTACCCTGTGATTGAAGGCTGACACCAGAGATTTTTATGTTAAATTCTGACTGCACATGTGCTGCATGGGTGAAGTAACAGGAATTCAAATCCGTGGGCCTCATCGACTTCAGAGAGACAACAGTGTCCTGGGTCCCCTGAACCTTCCCCAGGAGAGTGGGCGCTCTGTAGAGCAGCCTGGGTCTGGGGAGGGCAGGCTTTCAGTCTTGATGGGCTGACTCCAGAGCTGTCCATCAAGACAAACATCCACCTTGGCGAGGACCGACCCAGGTGACATAATGTCTAAGAGCTGATTTGGTTTTTTGACATCACTTGGACCAACACAGTCCCGAAAGCTTGTCTGCCACGGGAGCTCAGTCAGGGCACTGCCCCCACCCAAGCTTTGTGTTTCCAACAAGGACAGAACTCTACTCATCGGTGTGGGACATTCACAGGGGAGACAGATCTCCGTGTACAGGCTGAGCGCCTGATAAGAAACACTGCCTGCTTAGGAAAGTTCACAAGATCTGAAATACCACACACCATGTTTCGACTGTTCTCAAGCTTTGCTCCATCACGAGCATCTTTGCGACAGTAAAATCATTCGAGGAATTTGTAGACAGCATCACCATCATGCTCCCATGGGTTTGTTTCTCTTCTTTAAAATAGCCATTTGCAGGTGGCTCTCCCCGTCACCCTCAGTTCGGCATCCCGAAGCGTCCGCGTCACGCCTTTCACAACATGCCATGAACCGGCTGTTCTGTGTTCTAAACACAAGTCTGCCTCAACCTTCAGATCTCAAATCTAAGCCAGGCATTTAAAGATGATGGGAATGTGTGTGGATCCATGTAAGCACATGTAGAGGCATGCATCTACTTTTGATCCTCCATTTCTCTCTAATATTTTTAGAAAAACTTGATATCTTAGTCACAGGGTTTGGAGGGATGGTCATGAGGAGTACACATAATAACATGTTCTCAGGCTTTTCTAGAAATTTGCTTCCATCCTGTTTTCAACCAAATGCAATTTTAGACATCAAAAATGCAGAAAATAGGAAGAGAACAGGATTGTGAGATACGTTGCCTGCATCTTGTGTGAAATGTATGAATTCTTGGATTGGATCAAGTGTCCAGGGCTGCTCACTTGTCTTTAGAGAATAGAGTTCCCCAGCTGCTCATTAACTGCCCAGGAAATTGTCTGAAGATTGCATGTTATTGCCAGATTCATAAAAACCATATTAAGAAAAATGAAGTTAATAATGAAGTTGATCCTTTCCACGCACCGCCTTACAGCCACTGTCACCGGCTCTTTAAAATGAGCAGCTAAAGACCAAAATGAGCCCTGCAATAAAAATTAGTAGGCCAGAAAGCCCGTATGCATGTGACAGGCAGGGATTTGCTGAGTGCAAATCAGGTTTCCCGGGACCTTTTGGGTTCTCCAGTTTGCACTTCTGGTTCTCACCCTGCCCGGAGCTCCGGGGAGAGGAATGGCCCAGCAGGCAGGGCGGTGGGAAGGCCACTGGGCTCAGCCACAGGAGAGGCCAGCCGGGAGGAGGGACCTGCACATGAGCAGACAGGGTGTGTCCCCCCACAGGGAAGCCGGGGAAGGGACGGCAGGGGTGGGGACGCAGTGTGGGGGGGCAGAGGGCACCGAGGCGCCAGTGCCGGGAGGAAGGGCCCCAATCAGCATCCTCGGGGACAGCCCCTGGGGCTTGTGGGAAGGTGGGGGTGGGAAATGAGGGCTGTGTCAGTGTGTATTTGTTCATCCATGTGTGTGTGCACCTGTATACTTATGTGTGTGTGCGTGATATGTGTGTCCATGCATGTGTACATGTATGCCTGTATGTTTATGTGTGTGTTTACATATGTGTGTGCTTGTATATGTGTGTATGTGTGTGGTATGCTTGTGTACCTGACTGTGTATATGTGTGTGATATGCCTGTGTGTATGCATGTGCATATGTGTGCTTGTATGTTTATGTATGCATGTTTACACATGTGCATTGTGCATGTATATCTGTGCATGTGTGTGATATGCTTGTGTACCTGAATGTGTATATGTGTGCATGCTATGTATGTGTGTGTGCGTGTGTATATGCATGGCTGTATGTTTATGTATGTGTTTATATATGTGTATGTGTGCACGTATATGTGTGTATGTATATGATATGCGTGTGTGCCTGAATGTTTAGGTGTGTATGTGTGTGATGTGCTTGTGTGCCTGAATGTTTAGGTGTGTGTGTGACATGCATGCATGTCTGTCTGCATGTGTATATGTATGCCTGTGTGTTTATATATGTATATACATGCACATATGTGTGTGTATGTGTGTGATATGCTTGTGTGCCTGAATGTTTAGGGGTGTGTGTGTGTGACATACAGGCATGTCTGTCTGCATGTGTATATGTATGCCTGTGTGCTTATATATGTATATGCACACACATGTGTGTGTGTGTGTGAGATATGCTTGTGTGCTTGAATGTTTAGGTGTGTATGTGTGTGCTGTGTGCTGAGTGGTAGGTGTTTATTAGCCAGGATGGAGGTACTCCCACATCTGAACCCTGGACCCAGGGGCATGACGCCAGCCGTAAGGCCGAGGGCCTCTGTCTCCCTTCCTTGGCATTTCCACCTGAGTGCTGGAGAGAGGACTTGGGGTCTTTGGAAGCCAGTTGCTTCTGTCCCCACTGAAGTGAACTCAAGGCCCCCTGACCACCTGGAAGGCACCCTTGGCCTGTCCCGGCCTCAGTTTCCCAGCCTATGTGTGGTCCCCCTTTCCAGGTTGTCAGGACAACCATGAGAGGAGGCAGGCTGTCTCTGGAGCGTCAGCTGGCACCCTGCAGCCCCATGCTGTCTGCTCCCGACGACAGCAGAGAAGATGCCGGCAGGGCTGGACCCTCCCCACCTCCTTCATACCGAGCGCCCTGCTCTGCCCAGGCCCCTCAGGGGTCCACCCTGCCAAGGCCAGGACCCCACCCCAGTTCTCGCACAGAGGGTCCTTCCCGCCACCTGCACAGGGGGGCTTGTCTCTGGGTTTGCCCTTATCCATGTTGACGCCTCCCTGAGTGAAACGGGGAGTTCAGGCTTAAAATGGCAAATGAGCTTTGTCCACCAGGACCTGCCCGGATCCCATGAACCAGAAAGCGGCCACGTCTTCTGGGCTGTGCCCACCTGGCCCCTGTCCTCTCCATCATCCCCACACTGCCCAGAGCTCCTCCTGCTGAAGAAGACCTCACCAGGCTGTGTCTGAGGGACCTGGCTTGTCCCCATGTGGTTTGCTGTGTCTCGCAGGCCATGCAGTTCAGGAGGATCTACCTGCATTTCTGTGATCCAACCAAAGCCCCTTTGTAAGCCTGGTAGCCCAGGCTCCCAAGTCCCACCAACTCTGCTTCTGCGTGCATGTTATTTTAAGTATTTCTATGATCGCATTATGCTTGAAAAACAAAACAGTCTTCACGCATTCACGAGAGTCATAACAACAGGGCCTGCTTGGAGCACCAGCACCTTGACCCACACCGCCCGGGAGCCGACTGGCTGATCGTTGTAACAACCGTCAGGAGAGCCTCCAAGCAGCATGGATGTCGCTGTAAGACGCACAGAGGCCAGCCTCGTCATTCACAGGCCGGCCAGGGCGCGACCCTCCGGCAGAGGCCCGAGATGGGTGATAAGCGGTCTAGCCATTTTCCAGGACCACAAGGCAAGAGACGTGCATAGAGGCATTTCAATATTTCCACCGACTCACAAAGAATGAAACACTTCCCTTTCATATTTAATAAAGATCTCCTCCGTCAGCTGCAGCCAGTGATAAGCGTAATATCCTTAAATGGCTCATCCCCGGATCACAGCTCAAGTGCTTCTGCCGGTCAGAGTGGGGAAGCTGTTAGGAGCTGCTGTGTGCATTTCATAAACCCAGGGAAAAAAAAAAAATTTTTTTTTTGATTTGGCTTTTTACTCTATCTTAAATGCTTTATTTTTCAGGGGCGAGATAAGGCCTGGTTCTTCCCATAAAACCAGAGCTTAGCCGTTCCCACGTCTCCCTCCGTCCTGGAGAGGGGCCGTCTCTGCACAGATGGCTCAGATTAAATTGTATCTCGCAGTCCTTACAGCGCGAGCACTAGATGAACTGCCAGAAGGGCCGTAGGCAAGAACTAAATTGCTTTGGTTTCAGTACACAGTGAATTTGGCTCAGACAAGCTGAATCAGTACATTGAATGCGAATCCCTCACAGATTTGAAAGCAGCCTTTAGCACAATTATTGACTGTGAGTGATGATTATGTCTAATTGAAGGAGACTTCTGCTACCTGTAGCTCGGCTGGAGTCCGCCCGAGCCATGGCCTCTTAATTCACTGTTCCAGCTTGAGAGCAGCCGCAGAAGCTAAATCCTGACGTGTGTACACACGGTCGATAAACTTTAATAAACTTTACAGGGTCCGTAACGAGGCTGAGTGTATAATTCAATTTTTTAATTCGGGGAAGGAAAATGGCTAACGAGTCTGCCAGGCTGCAACAATGCATCACTTCACGGCACACAGGGAGCATCCAGGAAGAGAGAGCCTGCGCTCCCCGGCTCCTCGGGGGGCCAGGCTCCTTACCCCAGAGCGCCCAGGCAGGCCGGCCCCTGGGCTCCTACCCGCTTGCTGCAAACCTGTGAGGAAAACAGAACCCCTGTCTTTGTCAGGGGGTGCTGCCCCCCAACCCCAACCCCCAGAGAAAGGGGAGGACCGCTTCCCACATCCCACCCTCTTGCCCGGACTGGCAGGTCCTGACCTCTGACCCCAGCCCAGCCCGTCACACGGAGGTTCCAGCGACGGCCAGTCCTTCCCAGAGTTCTTTTTCTTAGAGAACAGAGGCGATTTGCTCATGGGTCTCGTGGTTAGAACCTTTTTTCTGTGCTTTTTGAAAAAGACACACAACAGCAAATCCTGTCAGTACCAGGCTGTGAGGGTCTCTTTCCCCAGGTTTATGTGTGTGTGTGTGTGTGCATGCGTGTGTGCGTGTGTGTGTGCGTGTGTGTGCATGTATCCCTAAGAGTATATATATATATATGTGTGCGTGTATGTCCCCAAGTTTATATATAAATATGTGGGTATGACCCCAAGCTTATATATATATATATGTGTGTGTGTGTGTGTGTGTGCACGTGAGTGTGTGTGCGTGTATCCCTAAGAGTATATATATATATCTATGTGTGTGTGTATGTCCCCAAGTTTATATATAAATATGTGGGTGTGACCCCAAGCTTATATATATATATGTGTGTGTGTGTGTGTGTGTGTATGTGTGTGTATCCCTAAGAGTATATATATATATATATGTGTGTGTGTGTGTGTGTATGTCCCCAAGTTTATATATATATGTGTGGGTGTGACCCCAAGCTTTTATATATATATGTGTGCGTGTGTGTGTGTGTGTGTGTGTGTGTATGTGTGTCCCCAGGAGTGTATATACGTATGGGTGTGTTCCCAAACTTATATATCTATATATGTGTGTCTATGTGTCCTCAAGCATGTGTATATATATGTGTGTGTGTGTGTGTGTCCCCAAACTTATATATATATGTATAGATGTGTGTTTCTGTGTGTCCTCAAGAGTATACATATATATATATACATATATGTGTGTGTGCATGTATATCTTGAAGTTTATATATATATATGTATATATATATATGGGTGTGCCCCAAGCTTATATATATACATATATATATATGTGTGTGTGTGTGTGTTCCCAAACTTATATATGTATATCTATGTATGTGTCTGTGTGTCCCCAAACTTATATACATATGTGTACGTGTGTCTGTGTGTCCCCAAGCTTATATATATGTGTGTGTGTTTCTGTGTGTGTGTCCCCACGCTTATATATATATGTGTATGTGTGTGTCTGTGTCCCTAAACTTATATATATATATATGTGTGTGTGTGTCCCCAAGTTTATATATACGTGTGTGTGTGTGTGCCCAGGCTTATATATATTTGTGTGTCCCCAAGTTATATATATATATGTGTGTGTGTGTATCCCCAAGTTTATATATATGTGTATGTGTGTGTGTGTCCCCATATTTATATATATGTGTGTGTGTGTGCCCAGGCTTATATATATTTGTTTGTCCCCAAGTTATATACATATATGTGTGTGTGTGTATCCCCAAGTTTATATATATGTGTATGTGTGTGTGTGTCCCCATATTTATATATATGTGTGTGTGTGTGCCCAGGCTTATATATATTTGTGTGTCCCCAAGCTTATATATATATGTGTGTGTATGTGTATCCCCAAGTTTATATATATGTGTGTGCCCAAGTGTATATATATGTGTGTGTGTGTGCCCAAGCTTATATATATATGTGTGTGTGGTTTCAGCCCACTGGCAGTTTTCTGGTTGGAGTAAATTCATTCCAAATGAGCACTTAGGCCACTTGACATTATTTTAAAGAGCATTTATGGCAGGATTTGTAAATAAATTCCTTTCCAGCGCTGCAGACTCCGAGCCCAGCTGCACTCCCGTAAAATGGCCCCTCAAGTGTTGCACACGCCTCGTCACCGGGCCTATTGGCCATTAATTTTCCTCATGAGGAATGGGCCAACGTCCTCACGGGCTTGAGTTATGATTTCCAGTAAACTGGAGCATTTGTTAGAGAGCAAAACACAGCCCTCGGAAGGACTGCATGGACTCTGGGCGGCGGGCAGAGGTGGGCGTGGGGCGCCGGTCCTCACTGCCTGCGGGCAGAGGTGGGCGTGGGGCGCCGGTCCTCACCGCCTGCGGGCAGAGGTGGGCGTGGGGCGCCGGTCCTCACCGCCTGCGGGCAGAGGTGGGCGTGGGGCGCCGGTCCTCCGCGCCGGCGGGCAGAGGTGGGCGTGGGGCGCCGGTCCTCACCGCCTGCGGGCAGAGGTGGGCGTGGGGCGCCGGTCCTCCGCGCCGGCGCTGAGGGAGCGCCGTGCCCCTGACCTGAGGGCGCACCTGCTAGCTCACACGTGGCCCCCGAGGCGTCACGGCCGCACCACGTGAGAACCAGGCCGCCATTCGTGCTCACGTGTCCGCTCACGTGTCGGGTGAGCGCTCAGGAAGAGGCCCTCCCGCTCGCTGGCTAACAGCTGGTGGAGCTTGCGCTCAGGGTCCACGCTGAGATCAGAACACCAGCTCGCTCCTTCCGCAGCGACGGAAACCTCTTGGTCCCGTCCCCGCTTTGGGAAACTATCATCAGCCCGTCAGGAACTCCCCGGGGAGCCTCGAGGTGCTCTGTGCTGGGGGTGCATGCAGCCGGGGGTCTCCAGACCCAGAGCTCGCCTGCGACCTCGGGCAGTCCCTTCCAAGGCATGCCCCCCTTGTACGGTGAGGACGACGTTAGTGCTGGAAGGGTGATCCTTCCAGCTGTGGTGTGAACTGCAGCTCCGCTCGCTGACGGAAGCCACCAGCATATCACATTTTCTTTCTGTTCCCGGGCAGCCAGCGCTTCCCGAGTCCCTCGACCTGGGAGGTGCTGGTGCGGAGATTCACTCTAAGAAGCACAGACTGTGCTTGAAGGGGGCGCAAGGCCCGGCACGTGGACTCTAGGTGTTGACAGGCCCGGCCTGTGCCTTCAGCGGCCCGGCGCTCAGAGCAATAAGTCCCTGAAGGAGACGGACTGCCAGGACTTCAGAGGGCAGGGCGCGGCCTCCAGCTGGGGCACCCAGATGCCTTCAAGGCAAAAAAGAGAGAATGGAATGATTAAGGGTGGCATGCACTTGGCTTGCCTTTACTTCCTCACCTCTCCCAGCCACGTGCACTTGGATTTGGTGAAGCTCTAATTTGGGCGAAATCAAGATTGACTAAAACAAGCAAAAATCTCTCCTAGGACATTTCTAGACAACACTGATTCAAGGAAAAAAGTTTGGATTTTGCTAAGAGAGTTACTCTCTCGCAAGCGCCAGCAACATATGCGGTGTGCTTTTATCTGGAGGACGTACGCTGATTGGCAAGATACTGAGTTTTTCAGAGACTACTGTTTGCTTTTATGGTTCTCTTAGAAAGTGAATTTTAAGGTTCTACATATATAGCAGAATTAGAGGGCTCTTTGCACACTGAACTTGTGGGGCCCGGATCTGAACACGATGCCGGAGAGATGGGGTGAGCCTATAAACTGAGAGGTGGCAGCCTTGCTTCCCATCCCTCCAGACGTGTGTGCCTGGCTCCTGCGGCCTCTATTCCTGACCCATGTGGCCCAGAGTGGCCAGCAGGGAACAGGCCAGCCCATCCTGTAGAGGACAGGCAAGTCTTCTCTGATCTGTGGGGCCACCTCCCCTCCACCTGCTCTGCTAAGACAGAGAAGCGGTGAGCACCCCCTCCAGCCTCCTGGGGCCTCAGGGTGGCCTCTGGACATTAGGGTGTGACCCAAGTATGTCACCCCTTCTTTCTGCACCTGTTTCCTCACTTGTGAAGTGGAGCCCTGACACCTGGGATCACCCAGGAGTTGTGGGATCACCTGGTTTACACAAGCATATTCGGCATGGAGTGAGTTCTCCAAGCGTGTTACCCGGTGTGGTCATTAATGCAATTACCTGTTAGTTTCTTATGGCTCCTTTGACAAGTGACCAGTGGCTTAGAATAGCACACATTTGTTATCGTACAGTTCAGAGATCAGAATTCCCAAATCACTTTCAGTGAGTGAAGTCAACTTATTGGCAGGGCTGGCTCCTTCTGGAGGCTCTGAGGGCAGAATTCATCCTCTGCCCTGCCCAGGTTCTAGGGGAACCCACACCCCTTAACCTGCAGCCCCGCCTCCATCCTCAAAGCCAGCAGCATGGTATCTTCTCCCTTTGTGCCCTCTGCTTCGGCCCTCCCGTCCACTCTGTCTCTGTCTGACACCCCACCTCCCTCTTCTGGGATCCCTAAGATGACGCGGAACCCACCCAGGTAATCTACGATAACCTCCCACCTCAAGGTCCTTAACTGACCCCCTGGGAGGCCGCATACCCACAAGCCCTGGGAGTTGGGGCCTGGATCTCAGGAGGCCCATTCACCAGCTCACCACGACTGCTACCCCTGCTGCCTGCTGCCATGTTCCTCCTCGTGGACCTGACGCCCCCATGACCCCACCTGGCCATTTTTATTTCCCTGCCCGGAACGACCGGTTCAGGGATGCACGTGACCTGACCCAGGCTGATCCGAACATTCTTCTTGGAGTCACTGCAGAGGATGGAAATTCAAGCTGAGAGGAGTCAGGGACAATGCTTTCTGAGAGGTGGGAGGTCTTACCTGAGGATAAAGCCTCGCAGAAGAAGACAGAGCTGGGACACAGTGAGGAAGAGACAGGGCCTCCTGGTTCACAGCTGGAGTTCCTGGACCCAGCCATTCCTGAAGCCCATGTATCCCAGGACTTCTTGCTTTTGAGCACTGAGAAATACCCTTCGTTTTATAAACTAGTTTATGCAACTACCATTCTTATCAAAAGCAGTGTTGTGCTGGACATGGCAGAGAAGACATCTCATTGCCTTCTAATCCCATGAGTTCTTCCCCTTCTGGGAGAGAACCACCCCTCAACCATCCTATGTCAGGGGAGGTCTCACACTGCACACCGCCTCCCACTTCAAGCTTCTTTGTGGGTCCTCTGAAACATGAAAGGCAATTTGCTTCCAGTGTGTATTTACAGGGATCCCTTAGATCAGATTTAGCATTGCTTTCCCAAAATGTGGTGAGCATGATTGCTGTTGCTTGTTGCTTGTTGTTGTTCTGTTGCTAAGTTGTGTCTGACTCTTTGTGACCCCGTGGACTGCAGCTCGCCAGGCTCCTCTGTCCTCCACTATCTCCCAGAGTTTGCTTAGATTTATGTCCGCTGAGTCGGTGATGCCATCCAACCATCTCCCCCTCTGCGGCTCCTTCCTCCTCCTGCCCTCATGTTGCTTGTCCAGGCAGCACTTAAATAGCTCTAAGCACACAGGCGCACAGCCTGTCGGCTCACGCGTGTGTGTGTGTTCCCAGCTAGGGATGGTCATGCTCCTGGGTTAGTCTCACCCCTCTTGCACACGCTGCTTTGCACTCAGGACTTCTGCCGTGCATCGGTTCTGTAATTCTCATCCATCATGTGCTTCAAGAAGTCCTCCTGGAACTGGTTTCTTTGTGTGTTTTTCACGTTGTTTTAGAAAACGGGAATGAAATGTAAATATTCAACAGGGAAAGACAAACAACACAAATTGAATTTAGGAATGGTTTTGATGAGAGTGGAGTGGAAAAAAAAAGCATCAGTTGAGGAATCTGTCCTTCTTACCCACACAGGACCTGGTTACCACTGCTGCTGACACAATTCTCACTTTTCTAAGTTGATGAAAGTCACATCATTAAACAATGCAGGGTCCTTTTCCTGGGTCATCACTGGCATCATCCTGCCAGAGATAAAACCCACAAGTGGAGGGTGGTGGGGCAGGACCCCGATGGTTTTGGTTCCCTGGAGCACTGTCTTTACGGCCTTGGGCTTCTGTAGCACAAATGTCGGGGACTCAGCACTGCAAACAGCAGACACTCATTCATCAGAGTCTGAAGGCTGGAAAGTCCACGATCAAGGGTCCTGGTGAGGACCTTGGTTTGTAGACACAGCCTCCAGCTGTGTCCACACAAGATGCAGACACTCTAGTCTCTTCTGCTCTTTCTCGTAAGGACACTAATCCCATCCACAAGGGCTCCACCCTCGTGACCTCATGACCCCCAAGGCCCACTCCTGATGCCACCACGTCAGAATTTGGGGCAGGGGGACACAGGCTGTCACTCCATGGCAGGAGCTCACACGGTGATCCTGAGAACCATGAAGCTGGGAGTGCGTCTCACCATCAGCACTTCAGCCCAGCCCTCCCCCTGTGCACAGAAGTCATTGAACAGATACCTGGAGACATTCGGGGATGGCGAGGGAAACGTGCATCATTTCAAAGGAGGTTTTCCCTTTAAGTCCTGTCTGCCCTGCATTCCTGGAAGAATGAGAACCACAATCCTGTCTGAGGCATTAAGGAAGGCTGGGAAGTCCAGGATCGAGTGAGGAAAGACGGCAGGCTGGCTTGGGGTGGGAAGGCTGAGATGGGGGCAGGATTGTGAGGAAGAGACGGTGAGAGGGAGTCTGATTAGAAGGTCCATGGGAAGGCCACAGGGCACCCAGACATCCAGTCCCCCTGGCCGTCCTCTGCAAATTCTCCCCAACGCCGAGCCCCAGCCTGGAAACCCCCATTCCTATCTTCACATCCTTCAGTGCTTCTGACTTTGATTTTGCGACCCTCTGTCACACCTTACCACACTCTGCACCCCCGGAGTCGAGAGCTGGAGTCAAGAGTCTGTTAAAGCCAATTTCAGTGCTTGGTGTCAGACAAACAGGGGTTGGAGAGGCAACTCAGTTTAACCTCCTCCTTCACACGCGGGGCAGTTCTTAAAATTCCATCTCCTATGATCTTCCTGGGGTAAAGGGTTAAGTCAAGCCAGGTGAAATAAGGCAGGCTCCACCCTGCTTCCTGTTATACAGAATTTAAAAATATTTTCTAAAGAATTAGGTTGGACTTTCTCCACCCTTGGAAAAATAGAAGACACAGTCACTTTGAATGAAGCTTGAATGAGATATCAAGGATGCTTTGGGTTGAGTCTTTGAAGAATGGGGAGTGGCATTGAGGTTGGTATCTGGATTTCTACCCGCCTGCCAAAGGGGAAGGGGGCTGCCGAGGTCACGAACGTGGGCTCTGGGGCGGCAGTGAGGAGGGGCCAGCCGCATCCACAGGGCGGCCCGGGGCGGGGGGCACACTGCTGCCGCCTTGCTTCTTAAATGAGCATCTGGGACCAGCAGAGGCTCCATCAGCAAAGTCATGGAGCCGCTGCCTCCTGGGCTCAGAAGGCCGGCCAGCACCTGCCCCAGGCGCCCTGCTTCCAAGAAGAGATCCCGGAGACCCTGTGCCCAGAGCGGTCAGGCTCACCCACCGACCCGAGAAAGAGGCTCAGAGGGGTCTGGCTCCTCCAAGGGTGAGGCGGCCGGGAGGCCCGGGTGGACACTCAGGCTGGAGGCCCTGCTCACGGCCACGCACCTCCATGTCCCTTTCTCGTCTCAGAATCATTTCATTTGAAAGTTCGCCCTGTTTTTTATAATTTTTTATTTACACGTGGGTCTCCATTGTTGCTCAGCTTTTGTCTGGCCGCGGCGTGCAGGCTTCTCGATGCGGTGGTTTCTCTTGCAGCAGAGGACAGGCTCTGGGGCACTCGGGCCTCAGCAGTTGCGGGTCCTGGGTGCTAGATCTCAGGCTCAGCAGCGGCGGTGCTTGGGCTACAGGGATCGAACCCACGTCTCCTGCATTGGCAGGAGGATGCTTACCACTGAGCCGCCAGGGAAGCCCCTAAGTTCCCTTTATTGCTTTGGTGCTTCCCAGTGATTTTTCACAAGCATCACTGACCAAGCGTTTTCCAGGGAACATCTGTAAGTGTGTGCCATCACGTGGTCTGATGTCTGTAAAGCCACGTATGGTGCCTGGAAGTTGGGCGAGGTGGTCAGATTGGAGTCTGTTAATTTCGCTGCAAGATTACGAGTCTGTAGACATTAGAGCTTCTTTTTAAAGGAATCATCTGTTAGTATAGGTAGAACTTCCAGCTTCAACCAGGCACAGAAATCCAGGACGTGCTGGGCGTCCCAGGCCTGGAGCCCTGAGTGGCCCCCACGAGCGTGGTGAGCAGGGGGCAGGGCTGCCCCTCTCTCCGGGTGCTGGGTGAGTCTGCGTCTGCCAGGACAGGGCCGCACTCAGCTCCAGCAGTGATCCTCTAAACAGACCAGAGAGGCAATTTTTAAAATCAGTGCAGGCACAGACAGACCACATCCAAAGTGTGTTGTCTCCACTTGTTCTTGGAAATCAAACCAGCATGCTCACAGAGATTCTTAGTTGCTACTATTTCCCCTCCCTCACAGCTTCAAATGGTGACAGCATCCATTTGGTTAAAATTTGTCATTGAGAAAGAGAGTTCTGAAGTGTCCACAGCCTGTGCAAGTTCTTGTGCTGAACTTTGAAAGACATCAAGCAGTTCAAGACCAGCGTGGTGCATACAGCAGTGTACACACACACACTCACAGTAATCACTGTAGTTTTATAATATATGGGATGCGTCTTTTACATGCAGACTGCATCACACAGCTCGCACACATCATTGCAGTGTTCTGTAATGTAATGGATAAATTCTGTGTAATATACAGAGAGCAAACACCTGTAATCCGCACACACCCTGGCTGTTGTTTAGTCACTCAGTCAAGTTCGACTCTTAGTGACCCCAGGACCTGTGGCCCACCAGGCTCCTCTGTCCATGGGATTCTCCAGGCAAGAACATGGGAGTGGGTTGCCATTTCCTCTCCAGGGCATCTTCCCAACCCAGGGATCGAATCTTTGTATTCTGCATTGGCCGGTGGATTCTTTAATGCGAACAACCTGGGAAGCCTCCGTAATATTGTTGTTTAGTCACTAAGTCATGTCTGAATAAATAAATAAATATATATATATATATAGACTATAAATATATTCTACACACAAAGCATATGCACACATAGGCTCACATATTCATTATTGTAGTATTTTATAATATATAGAATACATATTTGCTATATAAAAAATATGTATTATTCTACAGAGAGAGAACATATATATATATCAGTCAGTTCTGTCACTCAGTCATGTCCGACTCTTTGCGACCCCATGAATCGCAGCACACCAGGCCTCCCTGTCCATCACCAACCCATGTCCACCCAAACCCATGTCCACCCAAAACCATCAAGTCGGTGATGCCATCGAACAATCTCATCCTCTGTTGACCCCTTTTCCTCCTGCCCACAATCCCTCCCAGCATCAGGGTCTTTTCCAATGAATCAACTCTTCATATCAGGCAGCCAAAATATTGGAGTTTCAGCTTCAGCATTAGTCCTTCCAATGAACACCCAGGACTGATCTCTTTAGGATGGACTGGTTGGATCTCCTTGCAGTCCAAGGGACTCTCAAGAGTCTTCTCCAATACCACAGTTCAAAAACATCAATTTTTCGGCGCTCAGCTTTCTTCACAGTCCAACTCTCACATCCATACATAACCACTGGAAAAACCATTGCCTTGACTAGACGGACCTTTGTTGGCAAAGTAATGTCTCTGCTTTTTAATATGGTATCTAGATTGGTCACAACTTTCCTTCCAAGGAGTAGGCGTCTTTTAATTTTATGACTGCCATCACTATCTGCAGTGATTTTGGAGCCCCCCAAAAATAAAGTCTGACACTGCTTCCACTGTCTCCCCATCTATTTCCCATGAAGTGATGGGACCAGATGCCATGATCTTAGTTTTCTGAATGTTGAAATTTAAGCCAACTTTTTCACTCTCCTCTTTCACTTTCATCAAGAGGCTTTTTAGTTCCTCTTCACTTTCTGCCATAAGAGTCATCTGCATATCTGAGGTTATTGATATTTCTCCTGGCAATCTTGATTCCAGCTTGTGCTTCTTCCAGCCCAGCGTTTCTCATGATGTACTCTGCATGTAAGTTAAATAAGCAGGGTGACAATATACAGCCTTGATGTACTCCTTTTCCTATTTGGAACCAGTCTGTTGGTCCATGTCCAGTTCTAACTGTTGCTTCCTGACCTGCATACAGGTTTCTCAAGAGGCAGGTTGGGTGGTCTGGTATTCCCATCTCTTTCAGAATTTTCCACAGTTTGTTGTGATCCACATAGTCGAAAGCTTTGGTGTAGTCAATAAAGCAGAAATAGATGTTTTTCTGGAACTCTCTTGCTTTTTCGATGATCCAGCAGATATTGGCAATTTGGTCTCTGGTTCCCTTGCCTTTTCTAAAACAAGCTTGGACATCTGGAAGTTCATGGTTCATATATTGCTGAAGCCTGGCTTGGAGAATTTTGAGCATTACTTTACTAGTGTGTGAGATGAGTGCAATTGTGTGGTAGTTTGAACATTCTTTGAGATTGCCTTTCTTTGGGATTGGAATGAAAACTGACCTTTTCCAGTCCTATGGCCACTGCTGAGTTTTCCAAATTTGCTGGCATATTGAGTGCAGCACTTTAACAGCATCATCTTTCAGGATTTGAAATAGCTCAGCTGGAATTCCATCACCTCCACTAGCTTTGTTTGTTTGTAGTGATGCTTCCTAAGGCCCACTTGACTTCACATTCCAGGATGTCTGGCTCTAGGTGAGCGATCACACCATTGTGATTATCCGGGTCATGATATATATATATTCTCTATTCAGTCATGTTCAACTCTTTGTGACCCCCACAGACTGTAGCCCACCAGGCTCCTCTGTCCATGGGATTCTCCAGGCAAGAATACGGGAGTGGGTTGCCATTTCCTCTCCAGGGGATCTTCCCGACCCAGGGATCGAATCTTTGACTTCTGCATTGACAGGTGGATTCTTTAATGCGAGCAACCCAGGAAGCCTCCGTAATATTGTTGTTTAGTCGCTAAGTCATGTCTGTATAAATATATATATATATATATATAAAGACTATAAATATATTCTACACACAAAGCATATGCACACATAGGCTCACATATTCATTATTGCAGTGTTTTATAATATATAGAGAACGTATTTGCTACATAAAAAGAATATGTATTATTCTACAGAGAGAGAATATATATATATATTCTATATTCAGTCATGTTCAACTCTTTGTGACCCCCGTGGACTGTAGCCCACCAGGCTCCTCTGTCCATGGAATTTTTCAAGCAAGAATATTGGACTGGGGTGCCATTTCCTTCTCCAGGAGGTCTTCCCAACATAGGCATCTAACCCATGTTTCTTGCATCTCCTGCATTGGCAGGGGGATTCTTTACCCCTAGTGCTCCTGGGAGCCCTTATATGAAGAATATGTATAATTCTATATACAAAGAATATACACACACACACACACACACACATATTCTATACACAAACCACACATACACTTGTGGTAATCACTGTGGCATTCTATAACATTTAGGACATATGTCTTTTACACGCAAACATCACTCATTCTCACATATTGACCACTGCAGTATTCTACAATATATAATGTATATTGTATACTGTATTATATAACGTAAGAAGAGATCATATGTTTCTTGTTTACATATGTATTTATGGATTCTATATACATATTTATATTCTATACACAAGCCACACACACACACACACACACACACACACACACACACACACACTCTCATGCCTCCATCCATTGCAATAAGCTTTCCACCAGTCAGATAATGTGTGTGTTTGTATTTTCCTAACCTTTTGAAGGGTGACCCCCTAAGCCTTCTCTGTGTAAATAATGCATTGGAGTAAAATATGGACTGTCAAACTCAGGCAACAATTAATTATATAGCACATAAATCCTTCCTTCCAAATGACTAATACACAGTCCTTTGTGTATAAATGTTTCTCTGAGTTTTGTTTGAACTACCAGCCTCATAACATCAGATGGTGCAGTCAGGATAATTTTCATTAGAAAAATAATTATAGGCTAAATATGGTTAATAAAACATTAACTATAAATTTGAATATTTTAAAAGCATGTCCTTCTAGAAGCAGCTTCTAATGAATTTTGATGAAAATACCAAGATTACTTAAGGAAAAATAAATAGACGTGATTATTACACACAATTGTGAGATGGATGAATTACAAAAAAACAATTTTAACTTGGAAATAATTATTCTGAGCAATCTGCTTCATAAAATTGATGATAAGAAGGAAAGAGAAAAAAATGACAATTCTTCATGGATGACAGAACACTGGGTCTAATTTCGATCCTTTCTAGAGTCATGAATTTGTAGTTATTAATCATAAATCCTTCAAGCTTAAAGTTTAAAATAATACCAAAATATAAACTTCCACTGAAAGATTTCCCATTGATTTGAAGTCCAACAACGACGCTTCTGGTGACCCCTGGGTTAGGCTATCTCCATCTGGGTGTTACCCAGAGAGACGCCCCCGAAGCCAACCTGCTCGGGGGAGTCCAGAAAGGGCTGGAGCGTGGACGCATCCCACGCAGAAGCCTCGCCCGAGGGGCCCAGATGCATATTATCACAGCACAGAGGGGCAAACCAAGGTTCACGGAGGCTCAGGACGTTGGCCAGATGCCTCAGCTCTGACATGCCCAATGCCCATGCCCCACGCTGCCGACCAGCCCATGCGGGGTGAGGTCTGGCTTCCTGCTCCAGCTCTGGTCTCTGAGCCCACAATCACTGGCCCTCCTCAGCCCCTCCTGGCCAACCCCACCAGGACCCCCACGTCTGCCCTTTGCTTCCCCTGCGGCCACAGTGGTGCCCCCTCACGACAAGTCCGGTGGGTGCGCAGGAGCTAAGGTCACGGTCCCGTCCCCCAAACCACCTGGCATCTTGCGCTGAAGCCCCTGCCCTCACCAGGGCCACCCCGCCTGGTGGCTGCCCGGCCATCGCGTCCGCCCACGTGGCCCGAGGTGCCCCCCGCCCAGCACTGGCGCCCCAGCTTGATGATTTGAGCCCAAATGAATGAGAAACACATGGATCACATTTCCCTGAAATCACATGTGATTTGACTAATGAGTAGAAATCTCTGGCAAAACACATTTGGGCATTTTTTTCTTGCCTCCAAGTATGAGAAATGAGTGTGAGAAATCACGAAGCCTTGAACACGGCACTCCTGACTCAGCCGTGCCGCGGGCTGAGGTCCCTGTCTGTGCTGAGCTGGACCAGCCCTGCCCTCCGCCCCGGGGTGGGTGGGAGTTTGGGAAGAGGGCTCGTCTTCCTTTCTTCTCCTCCTCTGGCTGGGAAAGCGTCTCCCCGAAGGGGCCAGGCCCCAGGACGAAAGCATCAGGCCCGCAGGGAAGCTCACAAGAACAGAGCTGAGTGTCCTTAAGCAAAAGGTGGGTCTCCTCAGAGGTTCTCACCCCTGAGGATGACTGGCTTCATGAGCCTTTAACTCGTCACCTGAAACATGGTGCATCCCCCCAGCAAATGACATCTCATTCAAGTCAACCAAAGTGTGATTTTAAGGTCAGGTAAGCTTTGGGCTTCTCTCGTGGCTCAGCTGGTAAAGAATCTGCCCGCAGTGCGGGAGACCTGGGTTCGATCCCTGGGTTGGGAAGATCCCCTGGAGAAAGGAAAGGCTACCCACTCCAGGATTCTGGCCTGGAGAATAATGTACAGTCCATGGGGTTGCAAAGAGTTGGACACGACTGGGAGACTTTCACACTTTCACCAGCTTTGTCGGCTTGCTCCCCACCACCGGGCTGGAAGGATGTGTACGAAGTTGGGCGGGTCAGGGACCCTCCTTCCTCCTCCTCCCCAGCTCTCCGCGGTGGCAGGGAGCTGAGAGTGGGCAGTCCAGGCTCTGGCATGACCTGCCCCAGCCCCTGGCTCAACCCCGAGGCCCTGAGGCCTCTCACTCAGCAGCCAGGGCCAGAGGAACCCTGTCCCCCTCCCCAAAGGGAACTGGAGTTACTTGGAGCCAAGACTCCGGGAGCCAGACGGCACTGGGGAGGGGCTGCTGGGGAGCTCTCTGTGTCTCGAGTGGGGTTTCATCCGCCCCCATCCGGGACAGGACGATGCTTCCCCAAGTGAGAGGAGCCTGCAGGTGAGGGCGCCCTCGTGGCTCTGCCCACCCACATCGGGGCAGGTGTGGGCCCCGCTGCCTCCACACCTGCCTGCCCAGCCCTCTCTGCCCGCTCCGGGCACGGGGCAAACCAGCCTGGGGCAGGCTGCTGCCCACACGCCCCCACCGCCTCTTTCTTTGATCGCCCCCACCCTTGGCAGGCTTCCACATGATGGAGAATCCAGCAAACAATGCAAGAGACAGGAGACACGGGTTTGATCCCTGGGCTAGTAGGAAGATCCCCTGGAAGGAAAAAGAGCTGTCCACGCCCGTATTCTTGCCTGGAAAATCCTAGGACAGAGGAGCCTGGCGGGCTCCAGTCTCTTGGGTCACCAAGATTTGGACACGACTGTGCACGCACCCTCAGCAAGATGCTGTTTTCCCCCGAGGATGGTTTCTCCTCACCGCACTTCTCTCCCAGGATTGTGATGGCCCAGGAGGCCCGTTTCTCGGCCTGGCCTCCAGGGAACGTGCTCAGCCACAGCTGACCACAGAGGCAGAGCGGCCTCCTGCCTCCTGGCCCTGGCCTTTTCAACCTGGATGCCTTCTGCCCCAAGACCCAAGCGTCTCAGGTCAGCATCTGCCCAGACCCCCAGGCAGGGCTGGGCCCTTCTCCTTTGCTCCGGCTGCTCCAAGTGGCTTTGGGCTGGTGCCACTGGGGGTGCACCCACCGAATCCTGCAGCTCCTAGAACTTGGCCTGGGAACAGCAGGTGCCCCCAGACGCCTGCTGCATTGAATAAAGAGCTGGAGGCACATATGGGAGCTTTCTTGGGGAAAGCTCCCCTGACGGGGGGAGCAAGCCCCGCTTCCTCAGCGCTCCACCCACCATCTGTGAGGGTCCTAGCGAAGCCACCTCCAAGCACAGCCAGGGAAGAGTCTGGGGGCATGCCGCAGGCTGAGCAGGGCAGAGGGAGGCGGTGGTGGGCGGGAGCTCTTAGCAAACGTGGTCTGGAAAAACGAGAGCCAGGAGGAGGGACCAGCGAGCCCTGGCGGGCAGGTGAAGCTGCAGGTGGGCTTGTTGTCAGGACCACATTCCAGGTCAGTTAAGACAGCTCGATTCCACGAGCAGAAAGTCCCGGGGGATTCCCCGCATTCCAGTACAAAGCCAAGGGCCCGAGGATTCAGGTCGGTTATGCGGTAATTACCGCGAGGCAACAACAGTCATTATCAGGCCGCCGAAGAGGCAGCCTGGGAGACACCCCTGCTTCCCTTTCTCTCTGAGGTCCTGGACCTCCAGGGTGAGCGGCCGGGCCCCTGGCCCCCTTGCAGGTGCCACCAGCCCTTCTGTGACTGCAGCAGAGGAGACGCTGGTCACCAGACTGGAGGACACCACCAGGGCACGAGGTGTTGCCTTGCTCCTCTTGGCCTTCCTTCTGCCTTTGAAGTTTGTGCATGTGTGTGTGTGTGCGTGTGTGTGTGTGTGTGCGTGTGTGTTGTGAGAAACAGCAAATGCACAGAACACTGAGAGAGCTGCCAGGATGTCCAAAATGCAGTCGCCAAAATTTCCGGTGAGTTCACTATCGGTGCCTCAGAAACACATGACTCGCGTTATTATAAAAAGCCTTGTTTGGAACTTACTGAAAGCCGTCTTTGGCAAACGAATGCTCAGTGTCATCCGAGAGGAGGCTTGACAAGGGCCCAGGCAGGGTCCACGCGAACGAGGGCCCCCTGTCTGCCTGGACCGCAGTGGATTCGGGGTGCCCTGACCTTGGCCTCCAGGGCGCCCTCCTCTGTGGCTCCACCCCGCTCTCGACGCCCCACCGTGATGTCTTCAAGGGATCGCCCAGTCCGCGAGGTCCTGCTGGACTCTCATTCCCAAGGCCCGCCACGCAGCCTGCTCAATCACTCAGGGTCCTCTGGCAGGGGACCAGGGTGATGAAGGGCACCGGCAGGCTCCCCCACTTCTTTCGGAAGTTGGGACAAAGACGGGCCACATGTCCACAGGTGAAATCCCATGGACAGAAGAGCCCGTTGGGCTACAGTCCTTGGGGTCACAGAGTTGGACACGACAGGCACCCAAGAAGAGCCAGGGCACCCAACTTCCCTTATGCTCTGCTTATTGCTCATGAGATGAGAGAGCCCTCCTACTGGGCGGCCGCTGTGTCCGGCTCAGCATCTTGATCTTCACGAGAGCATCATCTCCTGCTTCACGGAAGACGCTCAGTAAGCGTGTGCAGAGCGGTCCCATGGCACAGACAGGACAGTGAAGTCTTGGGGATCAGAGCGGTCCTTCTGTCCCCGTCACCCCAACCTGCATCTCACTCCACGCGCATTCTGTGCTCCCTGCCTTTTCCCATGCTCCGTGGGCCGAGACGCTCGTGCCAACTGATGCTTCTCAGGAAATCCACGCCAGGAGGCCTTGCTCTGCCTCATCAAGGCCTATCCCCACCTGTTCTTGCTCAGCGCTCAGAGGGGTTTGTGGTTCCACTGGCCATCGTCACCATCCTGCCAGTGCCTCTCTGACTCACAAACAAGGCAACACGGAGCATCGCTGTCGTGAACTCAGCGGCCAGGTCCCGGGGCAGACCTGCCCAACAGCCACAAGGGAAGGTCCCGTGAAGGCCGTGGCGGGCCCAGTGCCAGCCTCAGGGATGGACGCCGTGCCCCTGGATGGATGGGACTGGAGCGGCAGGCATGTGTGGAGAGGAGAGAGACCCCACCATACCTCCATCAGGCTCTTCAATACAGCGATTCTGGACTCACCGCCCTTGCTCCCCCATAGCACCAGCCTCCTTTCAATTTTTCTCTGTCTTTTGTGTTTCTATTTGTGGTTCTAGAAGTAGAAACTGCCCCCAGTATCCCCAGGAGCTGCCCATGGTGGTCCAGGAACATTTTACAATAGGAAATCATTTCTGTTTTTCTCAATTTGAGGTGTAAGAGGATATTGCAGTCTCCCGGA
Source organism: Cervus canadensis (assembly GCF_019320065.1). Lineage (NCBI taxonomy): Eukaryota > Metazoa > Chordata > Mammalia > Artiodactyla > Cervidae > Cervus > Cervus canadensis. The sequence continues at coordinate 58,395,999 of NC_057401.1, forward strand.
GCTTCTGACACAAATGACCGTAAACAGGAGGCTTAAAAACAACAGAAATTGACTCTTTCTCGTTCCTGGAGGCTGGGAGTCTGAAATCAACAGGTGGGCAGGGCCGTGCGCCTCTGAAGGCTCTGCGGGAGGCCGTTCTGGACTCGTCAGGCTGCCGAGGGCTGCAGGAGTCCTGGGCACCCTCTCACTTGCAAATGCATGCCTACTATGCTCAGTCATGTCCAGCTCTGCAACGCCATGAACCAAAGCTCACCAGGCTCCTCTGTCCATGGCATTTTCCAAGCAAGAATACTGGAGTGGGTTGCCATTTTCTTCTCCAGGGGATCTTCCCGAGCCAGGGTTGGAACCAGTGCGTCCTGCGTCTCCTGCATTGGTAGACGGGTTCTTTGCCGCTGAGCCAGCTGGGAAGCCTTGCGAATGCATCTCTCCAATCTCTGCCTCTGTCCTCACAGGGCCTCCTGACTGTAAGGACACCAGTCATCAAATTTACGGTCCACCTGAGTATGACCTCGTTCTAACTTCAGGACCTCTGCAAAGACCCCCTTTCCAAGTAAGGTCATGTCCACAGGTACCAGGGGTCAGGACTTCGGCTTGTCTTCTGGGGGGACCCAGAACAGACGGTCGGTAACCAGTGTTCAGTGTGATACTGATTCTTCACGCTGACAGCTAGATGGATGTGGGGTATTAGATTATTAAATAAAATGCATTTCTATTCTTAAAAAACCACTGAAGCTAAAGCAAATGGAAACTAGTTTTTGAATCATTTTGTTTTAAATTGTTGATCTTCTTGAATTATAAGATGTATTTTCATCTTAATAAGATTTAAATATTTTTAGGAGAAAAAGACCTTGAGAGCAGAGGTGAATGAGTTTTTAGTTTTAAAATTCACTGTATTTAAATAAATTCAAGTTTTCTGCTTTTTTGCATCCGATGAAATTTTATTTCCAAAGACTTTAAATCTTTACTGTTAGCAGAACGGAAAATATGTGACTGTCCCGATTACAACAGTGAGACTAATGATTTTGCTGAAATAAAGGCAAGAAAAAATAATCTTATGAAATAAACATATAATTTATGAATTATGGAAGTTGTTATTTTTTACTAGGATGGCACGCCAGCCCACTCGCAGATCCCCCAGACATGTATAATGATAATAATTAAAATGTCTTTGCTATTGTGCCAACTTGTAGTTTTGAAATACTTTAGCTCTAGGGCTAGACTTCAATGTTGTTATTTGGTAGGTGTATTTGTCAAGCAGAAGAACAGAACATGTCTATCAATATTCTAGCTTTTGTTTCCAACTGGTAAATAATTAGACATTTGCTGCACGGGCCCCCAGTGATAACCTTGCCCTGAGCTCTTCATCGCCAGGGACAGGCCTTCCAGGGGGCAGTCAGAGGGGCGGGGGCTCTGAATCTCATGTTCCGAGTTTGGGGGTGAAGAGAGAGGCTCACCAGGCGGTGGGCAGAATGCCCCCCAGCCCTGCTCTGTCTTAACAGGGACTTTACAGAAGAATTGTCGAAACCAGCCCTGAAGTCCTGCCTGCTAGAATATGCGTGCTGTCTGGGTCAGTCCGCTTCTGACTTCCATTCCTTTGGCATCCCCCGGGGTGAGCTCACCTGAACTGCGCCCCAATCTACCTCTCAGGCTGATTCTCATCATAGCAGTGATGGACATCCTTCTCCCTGCATGCTGATGGCACTGGAAGCCAAACATGCCATCCATCGCTTCATTCTCCACGAACCCGTTCTAGGGACCAGGACTTTGTTCCCAAGACCCTTTCATGTCTGCGAGGCCCTTGCCCCCAACAGCTCTGAGGGTTGGTCAGCTCGGGGGAGGTGGGGTGAGTGGTAGAATCCCCTCTGGGCAGACATGGTGTGAGTATCAGGTGTCCTAGAACCGTGGGGAAGGAAGGGACCCACCCACCTTCTACCCAACTTCTGCTTCCTTGGCTCTGCCTCCCAGTGGCCAAAACCAACCAGAAGTCCGGAGTCAGGGAGTCCAGAGGCAGCCCCACTGGATGAGGCTTCCCTCCTTGCCCAGAGCTGGACGCAGAGCAGGACCCTGTTGTTTGAGATGAGGTCCACCCGCAGCATCGTTGCCTGTGCCTGCTCATGTAATCCATGCAGTGATGGGGGCTCACGCCTTCCTCTGCAGACAGCATTGACCATTGGACATGTCTTCTTGCTTTGGGCTCAAAGGTTTTCTTAGCAGCAGCACCTGCCTGCCCTGCTCATCTCTTTGGACCCGTTCCTGACCCCCCACCTCTTCTGCCTCCTGCACTCCTTCAGGCGTTTGAGGTGGAGCCCCTGCCTTTTGAGCCTCTCTTTGGAGGCCCCCCAACTCGGGTCCAGCGAGGGGGACCTCAGGCATCACTGTCCCAAGCATCCTCAGTTCAGTTCAGTTCAGTCTTAGTCGTGTTGACTCTACGACCCCATGGACTGCAGCACGCCAGGCCTCCCTGTCCATCCCCAACTCCTGGAGTTTACTCAAACTCATGTCCATCGAGTTGCTGATGCCATCCAGCCGTCTCATCCTCTGTCGTCCCCTTCTTCTCCTGCCTTCAATCTTTCCCAGCATCAGAGTCTTTTCCATGGAGTCAGTTCATCTCATCAGGTGGTCAAAGTATTGGAGTTTCAGCTTCAGCATCAGTCCTTCCAATGAATATTCAGGGCTGATTTCCTTTAGGATGGACTGGTTGGATCTCCTTACAGTCCAAGGGACTCTCAAGAGTATTTTCCAATACCACAGTTCAAAAGCATCAATTCTTTGGTGCTCAGCTTTCTATATAGTCCAACTCTCACATCCATGCATGACTATTGGAAAAATCATAGCCTTGACTAGATGTATCTTTGTTGGCAAAGTAGTGTCTCTGCTTTTTAATATGCTGTCTAGGTTGGTCATAGTTTTTCTTCCAAGGAGTAGCGTCCTTTAATTTCATGACTGCAGTCACCATCTGCAGTGATTTTGGAGCCCCCACAAATAAATTCAGCCAGTTTCCACTGTTTCCCCATCTATTTGCCATGAATTGATGGGACCAGATGCCGTGATCTTAGTTTCCTGAATGTTGAGCGTTAACTCAACTTATTCACCCTCCTCTTTCACTTTCATCAAGATGCTCTTTAGTTCCTCTTCACTCTCTGCCATAAGGGTGGTGTCATCTGCACATCTGAGGTTACTGATATTTCTCCTGGCAATCTTTATTCCAGCTGGAATCAAACATCCTCAGCATCCACTCAATTCTGACACCTTTTCCATGTGTGGCCCCAGGCTGCCCGGTGCCGCTGAGCCAGTGGCTTCCTCATGGGGACCCCGCCCCTCCCCTGGGGCAGGACTGGGAGAGCTGCGTCCTGGACCTTCCTGTTCCTCCAGCATCAGGGCCTCCCTCACAGAGAGGGGGCTGCAGATACCTCCTCAGTGTTCCCATTCACCTTCTAACTACGCCAGCACATTGCAGTCATTGCTCCCAGCCTCTCTTGGTGCCTGACAAAGCCCAGGGATCTGCCCATGGGCCCTGTCCTCTCTCTCTCCCCCCTCTCCCCCTTCCCTCCTCCCCTCCCCCCACCCCTCCCCTTTCTTCTCCCCCTCCCCTCCCCCCTCCATCTTCTTCTTCCCCCTCCCCCTCCCTCCCCCTCTCTCTCCCCTCCCCCTCCCTCCTCCCCTCCCCTCCCCCTCCCTCCTCTTCTTCCCCTCCCCTCCCCTCCCCTGTCCTCTCTCTTCCTCCCCTCCTTCTCCCACTCTCCCTCTTAATCCTTCTGTCTCTTTCATAAGCACTTATTTTTTTCTTTTTCTTTTCTTTCTCTTGAAACAGGAATAAAAGAAGTCCGTTTCCTTGTAGGAGGGCTTCGGTTTCAGAATGAATGATGTTTCCAGGGGCCAACACCCCTTTGCCTGCAGCCCCCTCTGCCATGATGGGCGCTTGACTCATGTTGAGGGAGGCATGGCCAGAAGCCTTTTATCCAGACCTCCCCTTCTTCTCCTGTGACATAGATAAAGGGGTTTTGCTTATGGCAAAGGAAAATATCCCTGAATCGCTGAAAAGCTGCTTTTGTATTCTCTTGATAGTGACACAAGCGACAGTCCCTGGTCTTCCCCATCCCCAGCTTTCTTTGGTCTCGTCCATCTCAATTTCAAAGAGTCCAGCCAGAAGAACTCTAGCCTGTCCATCCGCCTTGGACACACCCCAGCCTTGCTTCTGGACCTCAGGACGCTCCAGCTCCGTCTTGCCTCTGAAGTGGGGTTCTCAATTCTGGCTGCAGGTGGAGGGGCTCCTGAAGCACCAGCCTGGCCAGAGAAGCGAGAATGTGACAATTTTGGCACATCCTAAATGGATGGAGATAAAGAAAACCTATGGCAAACTAGAGAAAGTATCAGAAAGCAGAGACATCACTTTGCAGACATAGGTCCATGTAGTCAAATCTATGGTTTTTCCAGTGGTCATGTATGGATGTGAGAGTTGGCAAGAGGAGAAAGGGGCAACAGAAAATGAGATGGTTGGGTGGCATCAGTGATTCAATGGACAGAAGTCTGAATAAACTCCAGGAGATAGTGAAGGACAGGGAAACCTGGCGTGCTGCAGTCCATGGGGTCGTGAAAAGCCAGACATGACTTAGCCACTAAACAGCAACAACAGAAGTATGTGTTCAAGCTGGAAAACTCAGATCTAAATTATGCCAACTCAGCACCACCAGTCTCACCCTGCGGGAGCAAACATTGGTTCTTAGGGAGCAAATCTTCTTATTTAATAATAACAATTATAATAATTATTATTTAATAATCTTCTTATTCATCGAGCACAGACATACACACTATGCAAAGACAGCTGGGCTGTATCTATGTGTTGTTAACATTTCATGGATAGGGAGCAATTAAGTTAAAAAAAAAAAGAGGTCTGAGAAGTCCCTTTAGGTGGATAGTAATGAGAAAAAGTGGTGATGCACCAATAATATCTCAGAAAAGCGGCTCATATATTTGTCTTTTAAATAAAAGTATGTGAAACCAGACCATCTCAAGGCATCTGGCCCCACGGGGCTCAGAGTAACCTCATCACCAAACGCCGCTCTCAGATGGCTTCTAGGCCATGCAGTCACTTTGTTTCACAAATGATCCAACAAGCCTTTGGGTCTGAAACCTTCCGAGGAGGGAGGTGTTGGCCCTGGGGGAGTGGGATCTGGGGTTAGGAGAGGCCCCCGGGTTCCCTGGGCTGCAAGGTCACCCTGGAGAGAAGGGGACAACCCTGTGGAACCACAGTCTCAGGCTTCGAGCATCGCCTCTCACACGCTCCTTCCAACCATAGCCCCCCAAGGGGACTTCATGCAGTAAGCCCTGCAGCCTCCCTCCCTCCAGGATGTCCCACCTACCCAGGAGCCCCTGGGAAACCTCTTGGGGCTGGCGTTCCTGGAGGCCAGCTAAGACCTCCCATGTCCACTCCGCCCACCTGTCCTGTCCACACGGGGCCCAGCGCTGCTCACATTTGCCGCAGCTCTGCCCAGGAGGCCATCACCCCATCTCCGGGGAAAGCGGGGTCCCAGGGGCCGCGCTCTCCCGCCCGGGGCTCGGTTCTCAGTCTTGCCACTGTTCTCAGCTTCACCATGGTCACCTGTATGCTGGCTCTTAGGGTCCCTGGGGGCGGTTTCCTTGTGATCAATTTACACAGCCAGGGGGGCTGCGTTCAGAGCTCTGAGGCCTCTGCATCCTGGCCCAGAGTGCACGATGCCCGCAACGCTGCCAGTCCCGGCTCGCTGCCTTCACTGCCCCCGAGGCCCCGCTCCGACCGGCAGTATTTGCGCCCATCATTTCCTTTTTGCCACGCTGTTGCGGCTGCAGTTGGTAACTTGTGTATCTTTGTTGATTTTATTTAGCATTTGTTTTAGATTATTCTCTTCAGTAAGAATTTAAAGTTTTTCAAGTTATCCTTCTATATCTTGTCTTTCTCTACTGATTTGAAATATAAAAATTTAATATATAAAATATGTATATGTAAGATCGAGTGAATATATACATGAATATATGTGAAATATATATGAAGTAAGTATAAGACAAAAGGCATTTCAAATCAATCAAGAGAAAAAAAGAGAAAAAAAATCAATCAAGAAATACTGATTATATGAAGGATAAATAAGAGTATATAGAAGGACATCTACACACACACACATATATATATGAACAGAAAATATATGCATATATAATATGAAGTGAAGTGAAATGAAGTGAAGTCGCTCAGTCATGTCAGACTCTTTGAGACTCCATGGACTGTAGCCTGTCAGGCTCCTCTGTCCATGGGATTCTCCAGGCAAGAATACTGGAGTGGGTTGCCATTTCCTTCTCCAGAGGATCTTCCCAAGCCAGGGGTTGAACCCAGGTCTCCCTCATTGTAAGCAGACACTTTACCATCTGAGCCACCAGGGAAGTCCATATATATGTGCTTAATCACTCAATTATATGAAGGATAAATAAGATTATATAGGACATCTATATATATACCTATGTATATTTCTATATACATGAACAGAGACTAGATGTGTATATTATATATACATGCTTAATCGCTTGATTATATGAAGGATATGCAAGATTATATAGAAGGATATGTGTGTGTGTATATATATAAGATATAGAGAATATCTGTATATCAGTTCAGTTCAGTTGAGTCTGTCAGTCATGTCTGACTCTTTGTGACCCCATGGACTGCAGCATCCCAGGCCTCCCTGTCCATCACCAACACCTGGAGCTTGTTCAGTCAGGTCCACAGAGTCGGTGACACCATCCAACCATCTCATCCTCTGTCGTCCCCTTCTCCTCCGGCCTTCAATCTTTCCCAGCATCCAGGTCTTTTCCAACGAGTCAGTTTTCCAATGAGTCATACATATATATGTCTATGTTCATATATATGTACACGCAGTTTTCCTGTGGTAAATCCCACCATGTTTGGGGGTCTTGCATGTGATAAACTTGGGGCCCCCCTCTACCACTCTCCTCTCTCTGTCCACATCTCTGTCCTCCTCCTACCTCCATCTCTCTGTGTCTCTATGTTGGTGTCATCATGTTACTACATATTACACATTTTTCACTTGATGTGTATCCATGTCTTGCCCTCCTAGGTTGTTCGATTTATCTTTCTAATCTTTGCCAGTATCACAGGTTTTGCTCTGTTTGGTACCAAGTATGTTTGGTAGATCTCTGGTCATTGCTTATGGAAGCATTTCCTTGGCCATTCTTACATGTTTATCCTTCCTGGTACTCGTTAGAAGAATGATACCAGGTTCTTAGAGAGAAGCTTGCACTGGAAGTAGAACTGCATTAAACTTATAGATGATTTGAGCGAAGTACATCTTTTCCAGTGGTAGCCTGTGTCCCCACTGTCATTTCCCCCCACTTCTTCTAATAAGAGGAGCCCCACCCTCTGATGGAGGTGGTACCAACTCCCCAGGGGTCTCTGCAGTTGACTCGATGTGGGGTGGGGTGATCTGAGTGGAGGTGAGCAAGGTGCCTCCCAGGTGGCAGCCCACCATCAAAGCCACTGCTCTGCCCCCAACTCCCTTCCCACAGACAGGTCTCACTGAGGCAGAGTCCTGGCATTTCTATTTCGGTGTTTTGACCTGTTCTTCCAGCTACAGTGTTAAGAGAAGGGCAGAGAGGAGAAACAGGTTCTTCTCTGTGAACTGCACACCGTGGGCTCCCAAAGTAAAGTAGACTTGAATTCAACAAATACTTACTAGCCTCCCCCTCACGAGCCAAGCGTGGGGACAGAGTCATTCGTCCTCCTCGGAGGGGAAGACACATCTCAGCACTTAAGCTGTGCGATGGTGGTGTCTGGAACCATCTCTCTACACAGGATAACAATTGCTGGTCTATTACAAATGGTACATAGTGAAGTGAAAGCCACTCGATCGTGTCTGACTCTTTGCAGTCTCATGGACTGTAGCCTGCCAGTCTCCTCTGTCCACGGCGTTTTCCAGGCAAGAATACTGGAGTGAGTTACTAGTCCCTTCTCCAGGGGATCCTCCCAACCAAGGGATCAAACTTGCTTCTCTTGCACCTCCTGCACTGCAGGCAGATTTTTTACTGATGAGCCACCTGGGAAGTCCCCTGGTGTGAAAGTCATTCAGTCACCTCCGACTCTTTGCGACCCCAAGGACTGTATAGTCCATGGAATACTGCAGGCGAGAATACTGGAGTGGGTAACCTTTCCCTTCTGCAGAGGATCTTCCCAACCCAGGGATTGAACCTAGGTCTCCCGCATGGCAGGCAGATTCTTTACCAGCTGAAGCCCCCAGGGAAGCCCAGAATTGGTACATGAGCACAGTCTAACCTCTGAGCTGCAGGGTGGCGTGTAGCTTGCGCTCTGAGCTGTGTGGAGTCCTGGTGTTGGGAATCCCCTTGACCTCTTTCTGCTCCCCTATCCTCCCCAGAAACCGCCTCACCTCCTTGGCCAGCCCCACAGCTTCCCTTTCTCCTTACACTTCTGGAGACGTCTCGAGGATAAATGAGGTGCTGGTGAAACACTCCGAGGAAGACACTGTATAAATGTGGTGCAAAGCGTCACCTGCCCTCAATGGCTGAAAGTGCCACCAAGTTGATGCTAAATGGATGCGTGTGTTGTTTCCTGAGGGAGCTTCTTTTGCTTCCATGGAAGGTCCCCGTGAGGCTCAAGCTTTAAAAAAAAAAAAAAAAAGAACAATGGAAGGTGCCTTGGTTTATAAATGGCCGTGTTATACTTAGAAGGTATGCCTAGAGTGAATCCAGTGAAGTTGCTGACTGGTGTAACCGGGCAGGATGAATGGCTTCTAAGCCCCGGGTGCTGGGCCAGGCTTCTCCGTGGGCTCCTTGGTGTCCATGACTCGCTGTGGACGTTGGTGCCACTTCAGGTTTGACTGGTGGCCTTTTTAATGATGGACTCCCCAGGTGGCGCTGGTGGTAAAGAACCAGCTTGCCAATGCAGGAGATGTAAAAGACGCACGTTCAATCCCTGGGTCAGGAAGATCCCCTGGAGGAGGGCATGGCAGCCCACTCCAGGATTCTTGCCTGGAGAATCCCATGCACAGAGGAGCCTGGAGGGCTACAGTCCATGAGATCACAAAGAGTCGGACATGACTGAAGTGACTTAGCATGCACACTTTTCAAAGATAAACTATGAGTGAAAAAAGTCTCTGGAAGCACAAAATAAAATCATAAAATCAGTGATGAGCAGACAAAAGCCTCGTGTGCTGAACAAGCTGGGCCAGCCCTCTCCCAGGGCCCGAGGGATCTACCCGGCCCTTTAGCAGACGCTCAGGTCCCAAAGGAGTGGGTCCCCATTCATTAGCAACTCCACAGGAGAAACCGTTCATTTCAAAATGGATGCATTAAAAGCAGTGTGTTCTCCATCCCATGGGCTCAAGAGATCTGACATAAAACACCCCTCTCCACATCACAGTCCAGGCCCGAAGGCCCCGGGGCCAAGGCCACGCTCAGTTTCTGGGCCGATTTGCACAACCAGCCATGACACAGCAGTGGCGGCAAAAACCACAAGGTGTCACCAGGAAGAGGGCGAGGCCAGACCCGGGAGAGGGTCCCACTGTGCACCAGCAGGCGTTGGCCTCTGCCCAGGAACCACCTCCATCCGCCACTCCTGCGTCCGGTAGGGGCTGGCCTGCGGTCAGTGTGTGGGGCCTCTTCTGATGTCCAGACAGCCGTGGGAACTCAGACCGCCAGCTGGTGTCTCTGGTTTTCTCAGGACACTCCTCTCCTGGAGCGATGTCCCTATTTTGCGGTCAGTGTTCCATGCCATAGGAGATCCTGATTGTCCAGGGTGTCCGCCATCCACTGTGGCTTCCCAGGAGAGCCAGTGGCTGAGGCTCAGATCCACGTGTGTGGGGAGGCACCTGACAATCATCCACCCTTCCTCCTGCAGCCCAAACACAGGAAGATAATCTCAGATCCCAAAAAGCGAGGGGCCCATCATGGATTCCCGGGTAGGGGGTGCAGTGGACCACCCTCCTTACAGCCGTCCTGCTGACTGCCTCCCTGGAAGAGGCATCTTCACGGATCAAACCACACCATCTTTCCTGACTCTGAGTCTCCCTCCCTCCATGTGGGGTGGATCCCAGTGGACTGGACAGATTCTGAGAAGTAGGCCAGCCCCAGGCCCTGGATGACTGGGTACAAGGAGCTGCATCAGTGACTTTCCCACGGCAGGCACAGCAGGTCATGTAAGAGCATCTCCATCCTCCACATTCATCTCTGGCCCATGTCTTAGAGGAGAGAGTCTCTCCCATCATCTAGGGCCGGTCATGTCTGAAATGGGGCATCAAGGAAGAGCTGTCTACCATTCAATAAGTAGGTGAATAAGGAAAGCTTCCTCTGTCAAGACTGAGGAAGCTGGCCAGGTTCTCCTGTTGGTCAAATCTGGTTTAGGACCTGTGACGCACCTGTGACGGGGCAGTTCCCCTGGAGGTCACACACAGGTGGCACTCAGGATCAAGGCTCCCCATCAAGGGGGCAGCCCGGGGAGAACCCTCGGAAGCGTGCTCACCTGACTCCTTACAGGAGACCCTCAGGCCACATGGCCCCAACCCTTGGTCCCTCCACGTTAAACAGGGCGCAGCTCAAACGCGGTAGTGACGTCACTCCCGCATGGCAGCGGTCTCCGTAGCACTGAGCGCCCGCGGTCACACTGACGTGGGTCTTCTGACCTGGGGGGGACCAGGTTCAGACAGCTATGTGGACGGAAGCCCTGCAGGTGTCCTTTCAATGGAATCACCAGCAAATGAGTGTTTAGAGTTATAAGGTAAGAAACCTACCTGAGACTACCAAAATTACAAGAATCCTGGGCATACATTTGAACAGGACAGATTACATCACTCGGTCATTTAAGCTCCGTAACTCCACTAAGCACAGGAGGACCGATGACCACCTTTGATACGCCTCTCGGGCTCCCTTTGAGGACGGTGGAGGCCAGGCCCCAGGACCCCTCTCACGGGGCTCTGCGTCTGCCACAGCTTGGCAGAGAACGGGCCCACGTGAGGAAGGTAAACAGGCGTGACCCTGGGCAGAACTGAGCTCCCGGGAACCACAGCCTCTTCATTCTGTCCAGTCCACCCTGATTCTAACCACTGTTACCTCCTCCCAGCCTGGGCTGCTCATCCCTCCCAAGGGAATCTGGGGGACTTTGCATTTGGGGTCCCCTTATCTGGGGGACCCTTTAGGGGTGTCTGCGCATAAGCTTCGCCACTGGCTGGTCAATGAATTTGGCCAGTTGTAGCCCCAGAGACAGGCGAAAGGGAGCTGGTGAGTGAGGGGCCATGAAAGTGAAGTTTGAGGTCAACCACGTGGATCTCCAGTTACAAGTCAAACTGACCAAGCTTGAAAACCACCCGCTCACAACTATGGCACGGGGTGCCTTTGCTGTGAAGTTGGGGGAGTCTCCATTTTTGTTACTTTCCTTCAGATCCTAGCACAACCTGCAGCCTCCAGGTGTGGGAAATCCTCCAACAGCTCAGACGTCGGCCCCTTTGCTGGCCTCCTGCTCAAGGGCCTCCTCCCAGAGTGAGGTCGAGGTGCGAAGAGCCAGACGGCTCCCAGCCCCTTGTGCTGAAGGGCATCAGCTGCTAACGTGTCAGACGGCGTCTTCCTCTCTGACTTGGCCTGGAGACCACATAGCGGCCAACCTGGCCAAGCATCATAGGGAAATGATGATCGCTTGGTGGGGCAAGAAGGTGAAAGTGAAAGTCGCTCAGTCATATCCGACTCTGCGACCGCACAGACTGTAGCCCACTGGGCTCTTCTGTCCATGGAATTCCACAGGCAAGGATACTGGAGTGGGTAGCCTTTCCTTTCTCCAGGGGATCTTCCTAACCCAGGGATCAAACCCAGGTCTCCAGCATTGCAGGTGGACTCTTTACCATCTGAGCCACCAGGGAAACCCTGTGGGGCAGGAAACAAATGCTCAATTATCTTGTTCCCTCCCGGGGAGGCTCTGCAATGAACAGGGACAGCTGGATTTCTGGGGGCCGGGTGGGGGTTGCCGTGGATTGGGACACAAGGCTACTGGCTGGGCCAGGGTTGGGAGCAGGGGCATCCCTCACAAAGGGCAGGTGCTCAGGGTTTGTGCGTTTTGATGGGCACATCTCCAGAGCTTGCTGTTCTTCTCAGGGTACAGTTTCATTCTTCTTCTTTTTTACGCTTTTAATTAGAGAATAATTGATTAACAACATTATGTTAATTTCTTCTGCACAGCAGCACGAATCTTGAGCCTCCCTGCCTACTCCCATCCCCTCCTCTAGGTCATAACGGAGCACCGAGCTGAGCTCCCTGTGCTAGCCAGCAGCTTTTAGCTATCTGTTCTACATGTGGAAGTGTATTTATATGTCCCATCCTTCCTGACCGCTTCCTGACCCACTACAGAAGTCTCTGTGCAGCTAGGATGCTCCTGTGGGAGGTGAAACAATAGCCAGGATCACCTGGGCCAGACTCCCGATGTGGTGTGTGTGTTCAGTTGCTCAGTCGTGTCCGAGTCATTGCACCCCATGGACTGCAGCACCCCAAGCTTCACTGTCTTTCACTGTCTCCCGGAGCTTGCTCAAACTCATGCCCACTGAGTCGGTGATGCCATCCAATCATCTCATCCTCTGTCGCCCTCTTCTCCTTTGTCTTCAATATTTCCCGGCATCAGGGCCTTGTCCAATGACCCAGCTCCTTCATGGATCCCGTTCGTGGATCACAGCCCTGCTGTGGTGAAGGGGCTTGCGTAACTCAGTGAAGCTATGAGCCACGCCTTGCAGGGCCACCCAAGATGGACAGGTCATCAGGGCGAGTTCTGACACAACATGGTCCGCTGGAAGAGGGAATGCAAACCACTCCAGTGTTCTCGCTGTAAGAACGCCATGAACATAAATAGTCTGAAAAGCCTTGACATGGACAGGGTCAGAAAGGTGGCAAGAGGGAATTACTCAGACACGGGCAGCGTGACGGTGTGGTTGTGTTCATGGGGTGGGGGTGGTCACCAGCGCTGCGACACAGCACGAAGACCTGTCACCCCGGAAGACACTCACAGTGATCCCCGCAGGCACCCCTGAGAGTCCAGGACACACAAGTCGGGGACCCCTGGGAGCATCACGGGGCAATTATGGAATCAGGTTTACAAGGGAGACCTAGGTGCTGTTCTGCAAATTGTAATCCTACCGGTAAAACTGTGCTGCTTTTATTACATAAGATTTCAGTCTTTATAGATGTCTATATGGAAGATAGTAAAGATGAGTCTAAGAAAAAGCTGCCAATGCCAGTGGATTGTGGATACCTATGTTGTATTCTCTTGTTTTTTCAATGATGCAACGGATGTTGGCAACTTGATCTCTGCTTCCTCTGTCTTTTCTAAGTCCAGCTGAAACATCTCAAAGTTCTCACTTCATGTACTGCTGAAGCCTGGCTTGGAGAATTTTGAGCATTACTTTACTATCATGTGAGATGAATGCAAATGCATGGTAGTTTGAGCATTCTTTGGCATTGCTTTTCTTTGGGATTGAAATGAAAACTAACCTTTTCCAGTCCTGTGGCCACTGCAGAGTTTTCCAAAATTGCTGGCATCTTGAGTGCAGCACTTTCACAGCATCATCTTTTAGGATTTGAAATAGCTCAACTAGAATTTCATCACCTCCACTAACTTTGTTCATAGTGATGCTGCCTAAGGCCCACTTGACTTCACATTCCAGGATGTCTGGCTCTAGGTGAGTAATCACATCATTGTGGTTATCTGGGTGGTGAAGATCTTTTTCTGTACAGTTCTTCTGTGTATTCTTGCCACCTCTTCTTAATATCTTCTGCTTCTGTTAGGTCCATACCATTTCTGTCCTTTATTGTGCCCATCTTTACATGAAATGTTCCCTTGGTATCTCTCACTTTCTTGAAGTGATCTCTAGTCTTTCCCATTCTATTGTTTTCCTCTGTTTCTTTGCATTGTTCACTGATTAAGGCTTTCTTATCTCTCCTTTCTATTCTTTGGAACTCTGCATTCAGATGGAAATACCTTTTCTTTTCTCTTTTGCCTTTCACTTCTCTTCTTTTCACAGCTATTTGTTAGGCCTCCCCAGACAACCATTTTGCCTTCTTGCATTTCTTTTTCTTGGCGATGGTTTTGATCACCGCCTCCTGTGCCACTAACCTCTGCTCATAGTCCCTCAGGTACTCTGTCTATCAGATCTAATCCTTTGATTCTATTTGTCACTTCCACTATATAATTGTAAGGATTTTGATTTAGGTAGGCCATACCTGAATGGTCTAGTGGTTTTCCTTACTTTCTTCAAATCTGAATTTTGGAATAAGGAGTTCATGATCTGAGACACAGTCAGCTTCTAGTCTTGTTTTTGCTGACTGTACAGAGCCTCTCCATCTTTGACTTCAAAGAATATAATTAATAGATTTCTGTATCAACCACCTGGTGATGTCCTTGTATAAGGTCATCTCTTGTGTTGTTGGAAGAGAATGTTTGCTATGATCAGTACAAGAGAATTCCAGAAAAAACTCTATTTCTGCTTTATTGACTTCGCCAAAGCCTTTGACTGTGTGGATCACAGCACATTGTGGAAAATTCTTAAAGAGATGGGAATACCAGACTGCCTGACCTGCCTCCTGAAAAATCTGTAAGCAGGTCAGGAAGTAACAGTTAGAACCATACATGGGACAACAGACTGGTTCCAAATTGGGAAAGAAGTATGTCAAGGCTGTATATTGTCACCCTGCTTATTTAACTTCTATGCAGAGTACATCATGCGAAATGCTGGGCTGGATGAAGCACAGGCTGGAATCAAGATTGCAGGGGGGAATATCAATGACCTCAGATACGCAGATGACACCACCCAATGGCAGAAAGGGAAGAGGAACTAAAGAGCCTCCTGATGAAAGTGAAAGAGTGAAAAAGCTGGCTTAAAATTCAACATTCAGAAAACGAAGATCATGGCATCTGGTCCCATCACTTCATGGCGTATAGATGGGGAAACAATGGAAACAGTGACAGACTTTATTTTGGGGGACTCCAAAATCATTGCAGATGGTGACTGCAGCCATGAAATTAAAAGATGCTTACTCCTTGGAGGGAAAGTTATGACAACAGATTGAAGGCAGAAGAAGGGGACGACAGAGGATGAGATGGTTGGACAGCATCACCGACTCAGTGGACATCAGTGTAGACAAGCTCTGGGAGTTGGTGATGGACAGGGAAGCCTGGCATGCCGCAGTCCATGGGGTCACAAAGAGTCGGATGCGACTGAGTGACTGAACTGAACTGATGCTGTATTAGCTTTCTGTGGCTGCCATAACCCATCACCACCAACAGACTAACTTGAAACAACAGTAATTGATTCTCTCACAGATCTTGGAGCCAGGGGTCTGAATCCAATGAATCAACAGGACTGAGTTCCTTCAGAATGTTCTAGAAGAAACTCCTTCTTTGCCTCTTGTAGCCTCTGGCGTCTCCAGGTGGGGGGTGGCTGCATCACGTCCATGTTAATCTCTGTCTTCACGTGGTTTTCTTCTCTTTGTCTCGACTCCCCCTTTGGATGATCTGAGGTCAGCAGAGGCCATTGCCTGTGCTCGTCTCTAGGAATGATGCTTCCTGGAACCTTCTCCACCATGGCCTTCAAAGCCCAAGTTTGAATACTCCAGACTATGGATCTAAACCCAGCTTCCTTGTCAATGATCTCTGTTCCTGATCCTGCACTGAATTATAGCTGCAAAGACCCTTTTCCCAAGTGAGGTCACGTTCCGGGCTTCTGTTGGGCATGTTGCTGGGGACGTAGAAAGTGGGTTCACTAGGTGTCTTCTGGTGACTCTGGGGCAGTTATCCTCACACTGGGCCCCGAGTCCATCTCTCAGCCTGCAGTCAGTGCTAAGCTGGCGCCAAAAAACCCACCACCCCTGCAGGGCACCCCCGCCCTTGGCTCTTTCTGCAGGCTGTCCCAGAAGCATCTGTGGTGAGGACTAAGGGGCATCTCAGGGGGAGCATCTGGGCCATTTGAAAGGACAAGCAGATGTTCTGAGCATCCGAGTGGCCATGGTCTGGCTGGGCACCTGCAGGGTATTGAGTTATAGACACGCCATGAGAAAGATGAGAAAGGAGCAAGGAGGAAAGGAGAGTTAGAAGCTCCTGGGAGCAGAGATCAACTGAGGTTTGGGGAAACTTGGAGCAACTAGTGATCAGAGTTGGCAGCAGCAAGTGGTGCTTGGTAATTGATGAGTACCTTGGTCCAGCCAAGGTCTGCACAACATCCACAGCCCTGCTGAGAAGAACACGGGAAGAAGGGGAGAAGCAGGTAAGAGAGGACGAACAGGCCTGGGAGAGAGACGGGTTTAATGACAAGGTGTTTGACTGACCTTGTTGTTCCACAATTTGTGGCCGTCTGAGTTCAGTATTTCCTGAATGATAGAGAGGAAATGAAATCCATCAAGGTAAGTTGCCTGGACACTTGTCTATGTCTGTCAATCACATGTGGACACAAGGAGACCGAAACGCAAGATCACGCAGGGCTGAGAAAGAGGTGGTGGGGGCCGGAGTTGCAGGTGGCACTGGCCTTGCAGGCGGAGGAACCACCCATCAAGCTGATGCGTCTGTCAGGTTTGGAGCGAAGGTCCAAGGAACCCTAACACTCACAGCTTGGTTGGTGCCAGCCACTGTTCTCCCCAGGTTAACGGGCTTCCCAAGTGGCGCTGGTGGTAAAGAACCCGCCTGCCAGTGCAGGAGATGTGAAACTCAGGTTGGATCCCTGGGTCGGGGAGATCCCCTGGAGAGGACATGGCATCCCACTCCAGTATCCTTGCCTGGAGAATGCCATGGACAGAGGAGCTTGGCGGGCTACAGTCCATGGGGTCACAAAGAGTGGGACATGCACGCACCTTTCACCCCAGAGTTTTGGAGACATACAAGTCTTGAGCTTGAATTTCCCTTTGTGGACTGTGAGGGGTGTCTTCAGGTTGAGAGGCATTTAGAAATCATCAAAGTTTGTGTCCCTTTCTGTATTTTATGCCATTACTTTTCCATTAACAAGTGTACTTTCCCAAGTAAAGAAATATGTCGGGATCCAGTGGAGGATCTTTTGGAAGCCACGGGAGAGCAGAGGAATGTTCTCGATGACAACACAAGTCATTTCCAAAGGGCTCCTCTGCTCACACGGGAAGATGTTTTGGCAGCACCCCCGCAGCAGGTAACTGTGACCTTAGAAGGCTTTAAGGCTCCGTCTCTCTTCGTGTCCCAACTCTACCGAGCAAGAAGCTCAGGTCTATTCATGAACTTGACCTCATCTTTAAATAGTTTAAAACTCCTGGGAGAATATTTATCATTAGCACAAATTAAGGGCAATAAAACATCTAAAAGAGCCTGACTAATAAATGAGCTGAGTGGTTCATTTACGGCCAGATTATTAGAATCCCAGAATATCCCAGCTATCAAGTTTCTGCAGCTACTGTGTAAGGTGCACTGTGACTTCAGGGCGAAGCTTCCAGCGTGGATCTATTATCTGAGCTGCTCCGGTTCTGTGAGCTGTTTCCCTCACTGCCTTTCCTAGAGTCAGTGCTCAAAGCAGCCTGTCTTTCCCAGTGACGTTCAATTTTGGAAAGAAAACAAATTGAAATGAGTAACTCAATTGTTACAGGATTAGGGCTATTAAAATCCAGAAAGAAGGACTTCAAGTGTGTTAGAAAACACTTCACTAAATCCACTTCATGGAAAAACCATTTCATATTCCTTTTGCGGATTGACTTTTAGCCAGAAATGTCTTCCAAGCGACATCGCTTCCAGCCGAAGTTTGGATTTCTAAGGACGGATACTTGGCGCATGATCGGCTTGTCACCAGTCCGTATAAGGGGCCACCTTGGCCACCGGAGAACAGGAGAGCCTGGCCCCGCAAAGAGCCGAGTTCCCACAGGTTCAGCTCAGGGGAGGGATGGCCTTTCTGCAGACCTCCAACCCTCTGCCTGAGAAGGTGCCTGCAGCCCCAGGCTCTCCGCAAGCTCTCCACCCCCTCCCTGTTCTCAGCAGCGGTTCTTCAGGTAGGAAGGGGATGACGCAACCTCCTAGCATCATGGCAGGCAGCCTCAACTCAAAGCGGTCCCGTTCTCAGTCAGACAGAGCTCTCCTGTTCAGAGAGCAACCGGGGCCGCGTGATCCGCGACGCTCACTCATCTGTGTTACCGAGACCGGGGCCAGGGCACCCGGATAGTCACCGGCACACTGTTCCGGTGTGGCTGAAGGTACTTCCGGTGAAATTCACGCTTGATTCGCTGGGCTGAGTAACACAGATCATCCTCCCCAAAGTGGGTGGGATTCAGCCAATCTGAATGGAATGCAAGGCAGAGTAAGAAAGAATTCTCTCTGCTTGACTGTCTTGGAGCTGAGTCACTTACCTTTTCCTGCCTTTGAACTCAGACTGGAGGTGAACCACCAGGTCTCTGGAGCCACGCCACCAGCGTTCCCAGTCTGCAGTTTGCAGATGGCAGATCTGGGGACCTCTCAGTCTCCAGAAGAGCGTGAACCAGTTCCTTGTGGTGTCTTTCTCTTGATAGATAGGTAATAGACAGACAGACAGACAGACAGTCTCCTGATGACTGTTTCTCTGGAGAACCCTGATTCACACCCCACCCTGAGGTCCCCAGTGAGGCACCTCCGTGAGCGTGACCTTGCCCTGAAGCACAGGAGAGGAGCTGGCCCAGGTCCTCTGGCTTGTGGAGGGCATGTGAGCCCCACCTCCATCAACCCCGAGGAAGAGAGCACGTCCCGCATCGTTGGTGCGGGGGCAACGACTTTGTACATCAGGGCCAGGGGGCCGCTTGGGAAGAGCTTACAAGCACTGTTGTTCTTACTTCTGGAGAGAGTTAAGAGACATCAAAAATGTTACAAAACATATTAATTGTGTCCCTGTTATTGACTATAACCTTGAAGCATGATATTTTAATTGAGGAGGATTCATTAGATCTAGGGCTTCCCTGGAGGCTCAGTGGTCAAAAATCTGCCTGCCAATGCAGGAGACACAGTTTGGTCTCTGGGTTAGGAAGATCCCCAGAGAAGGAAACGGCAACCCACTCCAGTATCCTTACCTGGGAAACCGCATGGACAGAGGAGCCTGGTGGGCCACAGTCCATGGGGTTGCAAAGAGTCAGACATGATTCAGCATGCATTCACACAACACTAGCTTTAAGTGTTCTCTCCCATTTCCAGCCTTTGATCTTCTCCCCACCTCCATGCCTTTTTCTTTAAGTCTTTGTTGAATTTGTTACAATCCTGCTTCTGTTTTATGTTTTCATTTTCTTGGCCATGAGCCATGTGGGATCTTAGTTCCCTGACCAGGGATCGAACCTGCCTCCCCTGCATTGGAAGGTGAAGTCTTAACCAGTGGGCCACCATGCCTTCTTAGGGAAGAACCTTACAGTTTTTTTTTCATAAATTGCTCTTGTTCCTTTAAAAGGGAAAAGGACCACTAGTATCCCCTGAAGCCCCCCGCCTGCTCCCCATGGTTCATCTCTCTCAGTCTGGGTCGGAACCGCTCCTTGACTTCAGTAAATTTGATGAAGTCAGCGTTTACCAGCTTTTAACTACTGAGAAGGGAAGTGAGTGCCAGCTTCCCCTCCTTGGGGGCAGTGTCTCCCCAATACTTCTGCATCAGGCAGATCCGAGGGAGTGGGCGGCCAGTCAGGGGAGTTGAGGGGGAGGAATTTGGAGGGTCAGGGTGGTGGCGACATCTTCAGCGTCATGGCAGGTCCAGAAGGCTGGACGGTGGTGCTTCTGTTAATTTGATTCCTGGCTAAATTGTGAGATAGAATGGACAAGTAGTCGGCAAAAAATTACATCTCCCCCTGAAAAGGACCCACCTCACGTCAACAGTCCGTCATAGAGGAAGTGTCCGTGCATCTTATTGAAAAGAGAGGCACAGTTTGGAGAGAAGAAGAGACAGCACGGAGTGGAAGCTGATACTCTCTCCGATAACAGATAGCCCTGAGTTGTAGAGGCCATTATTTCTTGCATTTTCAGAGCAAATGAACTTGACAGATGGCCGTGTCACCCAGACCCCCACCTACCGACTTGATTATGCAGAAAACAATACAATAGAAAAGAAATCATTACTGAAGGAACCTGGTTAGTCCACAGAGGGCCGGGGAATGCAGAAGAACAGAATTACAGGGGTGGAATTGAACAGCAAGAATGCATTTAACATAAAGTGGGTTACAGCGAGGCAATCAGTCATGGCTAAAGCTATTGTCTGGGCTTGCTTGCATGGTATATGAAGTCATCTGTCATCTCCCACGGAATTTATGCTTCATTTATAGAAGAAAGCGACAAAGGTTTGCCAGGGCATGTCTCGGCAGCCTTATGTAGCTCAAGGGTCGACCCACAGAGATGAAACGCCGGCCCCTGTTGGGTGCTTCCATGCCGTCTGGGGTTGAGGCTAGGGTCTTATCATCGAGGGTGCTCCCATCAGATGCTGCATGACCTGATGCCATCTGGGGCAGTGACAGACACAGCTGTGTTAAACACCAACCAAGTACCAGCTCGCTGACGCCAGCATCGGGCACACAGAGGTACTGGTTGAGAAGGCAGGAGGCCAGAGGTCAAGAGGACTTGACAAAAGTCAGAAGAGTATGCTGCCGTGGGTGCAGACAGCCAGGCGCTTGTGGCAGTAGGTGTTGCTGGCACAGGGCAAGCTTAAATGCATAAGCACGGTCATCGGTGTGCCAGCCAGCCAGGGAGAAACCATCAAATTGCTGGATTAGCTGCACAGAGCGTATCAACCCCCAGATGGAGAAAGGAACTACAAGCCAGCCCCGACTTCAGAAGAGTGAGGCTGCTTTCCTTCCGCCCACTTCCTGTGCATCCTTGGGATTCTGTGCCCGCCTTTCTCCTGGGGTTTCTCTCTTGTGGGAACATCTCCCCCCCAACCCCGAGGCCAGCCAGAGGGCCCAGCCGTAAACCTGACCCTTGACAGGTGACCTGCCCCCCACGTGGTCTCACTCCCCTGATCGCCAGACCCCATCCTTCCGTCCACTCCCTGTGTCTGTGTCCTGATTCAGCCCCCAGGGACCCTGCACTCCCAGGCAAGTGTCTGTGTCATTTCTACCCAACCAAGGGGCACCCACACAGACTCCTACTGCAAGCTCCCTCTTAGAGGTGTGAGGTGTGGCTGAGGGTCTGTCTATGTACCTACGTACCTACGTGCCTGTGTAGTGACCCCTACTGTGTAGCGTAGCTCCTCATAGACCCTGAGGTCAGATACACAGATACACGGGCACTTCATCACCTAATCACTTGATTTAGTATGCTTTTAAGTATAATTGTAAGGCAGACCTCATCGTGTTGCACTTCAAAGATGCCGTATGTTTCACAAATGGAAGGTTTGCTGCAGCCCCGTGTCAAACAAGGCTATCGGCGCTATTTGTCCAACAGCATTTGCTCGCTTCCTGTCTCCGTGACATGTTCTGGTAATTCTCCCAACATTTGAAACATTTTCATTTGCATTATATTTGTTATGGTGATCTGTTATTAGTGATCTCTGACGTTACCTTTGGACTATGATTTGCTAAAGGCTCAGATGATGGTTAGCATTTTTTAGCACCGAGATTTTTTTTAAATTATGTACATTGCTTGTTTAGAATGTTCTTGCACACTTAATAGGCTACTATATAGCCAAGCGTGTGCAAATTCAACTTTTATATGTACTGAGAAAACAAAATCTCTCATGATTCATTTTATTGCAGGATTTGCTTTGTTATGGTGGCCCAGAACTGACCCATGGTATCTCTAAGGTCTGCCTGTATAATACAGATGTAATTAAATAATACACATTACACATAGTAGTATATATAATTTGAGATATCAAAAATGCAATATAAATAATAATCTGTGGAGTTTCATTAAAGATAAACCTTGTTGAAATTTAACTCAGAAGTTATTTTGCAGTTTGGAATAAAATGAAAACATTTTTTCCAAAGCATTCATTGCATCTCCTTATCTGGGGCTAAAGTTTTCAGATATGTTTATAACCAGGGAAGTAGGTTTTTCTTTTACATTTACTTGATGAAAGATGAACACTTGGCACCCCTATAACAATAATTTATTTGTTCATTTTGTCAAGCTATAGAACAAGCACAGAAATGTCTGAGACAATTCTAGCTTTTCAAGAGTCCAGGTTCAGAGTCTGTTGTTCAAGCCTTGAGAATAAACGTACTTTCCAGGATTCAAAGCAAGTGAGCAGGGGATGGATCCCATCGCCCTAAAGTGGTTCAGAAAGTCTCCCATGAAATCGCGTTTGCTGCTAATTATGAGGCTCACAACCCTTGGATTTGGTTTACCCTGCATGGACATGCCCCCATCCCAGTGCCAGAGCAGCAGCTGCGTCTCGGGATAGTCACAGATCCAGTGGCTTCGGGGACTCAGCCCTTAAAGTCGGCGGACACGGGGGCCTGACGCCCAGTGCAGGCGGAACTCAGGTATTCCCCTCCAGCTCTCCGGTGAGGTGACACCCCGGGTGATGTCTCAGAGCTCAGAGTCTCAGCAGGCTTTGTGGGGACAGTGCCCCGAGGGCTGATTTCCTAGGGGACTGGCTCCTCTGTGGAGCCGCGCCCCAGCTGAAGATAGACCAGGGATGGATGAGTCGGAGGAGCACAGGAGCACAGTAGGGGGCTGCTGAGGGTGTTGGGTGGGCCTGGGGTCTATGCCAGTTGCAACTGGAAAGAACAGCCTGCCCGACACCTTGACTCTAGCCGAGTGAGACCCACTGCTGGTGTCTGAACTCCAGGACTACAGGAACACATCCGTGTGGTTTAAGCCACTATGTTTGTGATCAATTTGGTACAAGAGCAAGAGGAAACAAGTATGCCTCTCCCCAGGGCCCTGGGTACAGCTTGGCGGGACCATGTGGGGTAACGCCTCGCTACTCCAGGGAGCAGTTTTCCTTTCTCATTGAGACTCTTTGAAATAAATGTCTTAGGAGAAGAAGTACCTGGAAGGGACTGAACGTTTAGGTCAGTTGGACAGCTCTTTGGGGACAGGGGCCCTCTCTGAAATTCACTTTCATAGCCCTAAAGTGGCCGAATACCTGGAGTCACCAGCTGTAAGTGGGCATGGAGCTCCTCAGATGCCCCCTGATGGGTCTGCTTATTTCAGAAAGACACTCCCAAGAAGGTACCACCCACCACAGCAGCAGCAGAGGGGACAAGAGCAACCTCTGTGACAATGACCCCAGCAAATCAAGAAACCCGGGAGTGGTGGGTGGGCAGGGCAGCACAGGGAGTGAAACCCCCCATCTCGAGAGAGCCTGGCACAACGAGACAGTGGGGTTTTAGACATGGGAGAATCAGGGGTCATGCATTCAAGTATCTGAGGGTCAATCTCCGGGGCCTGAGGGGCAGACATGCTGTGGATGTAAGCTGCTGCCTGTTGTTCAGTTGCTCAGTTGTGTCTGACTCTCTGCAACCCCATGGACGGCAGCAAACCAGGCTTTCCTGTCCTTCACCAACTCCCGGAGCTTGCTCAAACTCATGTCCTTTGAGTCAATGATGCCATCCAACCATCTCATCCCCTGCTGCAGCCTGAGGCTCGCCCTAGTGAGAGGACCACTGTCACCTTAGTGAGAACACCTCCAGCTCAACTGAGCGAGGACACCTCTATCTCACTTCAGTGTGTGTAGCCTCAATTGCTCAGTTGCGTCCGACTTTGTGTGACCGCATGGACCGTAGCCCTCCAGGCTCCTCTGTCCATGGGATTCTCCAGGCAAGAATACTGGAGACGATTGGCATTTCCTCCTCCAGGGGATCATCTGGGTGAAGGCATCCCTATATCACTTATATGAGGACATCTCTATTTCATTCCTATTATATCCTCTTTAAGTTTTTCTCTTCTTCCTTTGCACTAACTTGGAGCTCACAGCACCATGGAGGGACAAGCTGAGGGTAATCTGTGCCTCTGGACAGAAAGGTCTTGTGGGAAGAAGATCTTGCCTTTATTTACCCAAAGAAGAATCTCCCAAGGAAGTTGGATCCAGTTCCTGAACTCTTCAAAGCTGAGTTTGACACAACCTGGTGGATACACAGTTGGAAGCAATCTCATTTTGGCAAGAAATAGACCAGGTGACCAAAACCTAATGTATGTATTTTTAAGGCCTCAAGATTCCTATCTGAAGAGCTCAGGCTATGGCTGTCATTTGGAGATACACACTGATCAAAGATCCACATAGTCAAAGCTATGGGGAGGAGGAAATGGCAACTCACTACAGTATTCTTGGCTAGAGAATCCCGTGGACAGAGGAGCCTGGTAGGCTGTTGTCCATCAGTCGCACAGAGTCAGACACGCCTGAAGTGACTTAGCATACATGCATGCATGTTTTTTCCAGTGGTCATGTTTAGATATGAGAGTTTGACTGTAAAGAAGGCTGAGCACTCAAGAATTGATGCTTTTGAGTTGTGGTGCTGGAAAAGACTCTTGAGAGTCCCTTGGACAGCAAGGATATCAAACTACTCTATCCTAAAGGAAATCAGTCCTGAATATTCATTAGAAGGGCTGATGCTGAAGCTGAAGCTCCAATACTTTGGCCACCTGATGCAAAGAGCTGACTCATTAGAAAAGACCCTGATGCTGGGAAAGATTGAGGGCAGGAGGAGAAGAGGGAAACAGAGGAGAAGATGGTTGGACGGCATCACTGACTCAACGGACATGAATTTGAGCAAATTCAGGAGGTAGTAGAGGACAGAGAAGCTCGGCATGCTGTAGTCCGTGAGGTCGCAAAGAGTTGGACATGACTTAGCAACTGAACAACAGCAACAACTGATTATAATAGTGAGAAAGCCCTCCAAATATAACTCCACATGTCAAGGCTGCAAAGTTTGACATCCACCGGTCTCCAAGGAGCATGGAATCTGCGAGCACAGGGCAGCCTCTCTGCCCACGGAGCACTCCTTGGCTCCATCCTAGCCATCCGTCTCTCACATGGGGATCTGAGAGCAAATGTGGGCGCCCACCTAAAATGCAGACTTAGTGAAGAGGGAGACCAGCCTGACTCAGGACAGTCAGCCTGTCACTTCAGGCATCTCCATCGTCCACCTCATTGCTTTTGAACACAGATTTATTTTTGGAATAATTTTAGATTTATGGGAAAGTTGCAGGGTAGCGCAGAGAATCCCCAGACCCTTTGCCGCCTGCCCGAGGTCTCTGTCTTTCTCTCACAAGTACTCTCTTGCCTTGAAGCAGTTACTTGGGGGTGCAGAGAGCAGGGTGCAGAGCTCAGGGGGCTGGCTCACTCAGCTACGTCCTGTCCTGATGCCAAGTCTTGAGGCATCTCAAAACGGAGTTTTAAAAGCTCCTTTTCCAGGAATAGTCTAGTTCTTACCAGTTACATAACCTCAAAAGAAAAGTTATGACCAACCTAGACAGCATGTTAAAAAGCAGAGACATCACTTTGCCAACAAAGGTCTGTCTGGTCAAGGCTATGGTTTTTCCAGTGGTCATGTATGCATGTGAGAGGTGGACTATAAAGAAAGCTGAATGCGGATGAATTAATGCTTTTGAACTGTGGTGCTGGAGAAGACTCTTGAGAGTCCCTTGGGCAGCAAGGAGATCAAACCAGTCCATCCTAAAGGAAATCAGTCCCGAATGTTCAGTGGAAAGACTGATGCTGAAGCTGAAACTCCAATACTTTGGCTACCTGATTAGAAGAACTGACTCATTTGAAAACACCCTGATACTGGGAAAGATTGAAGACAGGAGGAGAAGGGGATGACAGAGGATGAGACGGTGGGATGGCATCACCGACTCAATGGACATGAGTTTTAGTAACCCCCAGGAGTTGGTGATGGACAGGGAGGCCTGGGGTGCTACAGTCCATGGGGTCTCAAAGAGCCAGACACAACTGAGCGAATGAACTGAATTGAACCTCAAAGCCCTTCAACTGTGGCCTCTGACCCGTCTACCCAGCGGAGGCACCAGACCTGCCTTGACAACATCCACGGGCTTGGCGGTGTTGGCGAGCATTCCTCTGCTGCGCTCTTGTCTGTGGAGGGAGGAGGGGCCCTCTCCACCCACCCGGTCCCTCTTGGACTCCTCTCTGAGTGGGTGGACCTTCCCCTTCGAGTAGATGGTTTGGTGTGTGCCTGCTATAGTAAACCTCCAAGCTGTCAAATGAGCTGGCAGATAAACGCTGCTCTTTGACTTGACTTCTTCCTCCTCCCCCACTTGCTGTGAAGGGTCCATGAGGTTCTTTGGGAGTCCCTTCCCCACACCTTTCTACAGCCGGGCCCTCGGTAGACTCCACCCACCGCCACCATCCCGCCATCCTCTCTTGCATGCACCACCAGCTGTGGGCTGGCGGTCTCACAGTCTTCTCAGTGGATTTGGGGTATCCTCTTCCCCCAGAGACAACATCCATCACTTCACACTGAGAGTCAAGGGCTTCTCCAAAGATGCTCATTGCTGCCTCGCCACCTGCTCCGCACCCCTGGGCCCAGGTAGCTCTCCATCGCTCCTTACTTCAAGCTCACCTCCTCCTATGACCCTTCACCTGTCAACTTCAGCGAGTGTAGCTGCTCAGTTGTGTCCGACCCTTTGCAACCTCATGGACTGTAGCCCGCCAGGCTCCTCTCTCTGTGGAATTCTCTAGGCAAGAATACTGGAGTGGGTTACCATGCCCTTCTCTGGGGGATCTTCTCCAGCTTCAGCATAGAGGCCCTGAATTCATTTCTCCCATCTGGCTCTGGCTCGGCCGTGGAGCTCTGCAGACCTGACCTGAAGGCTCTTGAGTTCCACCTAAATGTGCAGTGTCTCTGCAGAGCCCAGACTAGACTGGAACATGTCAGCTCTGATGTCAGGATCTCTCTGCTGATGCGTCAGGCTCATATCAAAGTAAAGTGCAAGTCACTCAGTCGTGTCTGACTCTTTACAATCCCACGGGCTATACAGTCCATGGAATTCTCCAGGCCAAACCCAGGTGTCCCACTTTGCAGGCGGATTCTTTACTAGCTGAGCCACAAAGGAAGCCCAATGGTCATATCAGAAACCCCCCAAACCTGGACTTTTTATCACAGATCAGCTTCAGAGGCTTCATAAACCCCCTGGTATCTTAGGCAAACTTCTGTGTGCAGCTGTATTTTTCTTTGGAAAGGGTCCAGAACTCACATCAAATCTTAAAAAATCTAAAAATATCTGCAACCAAAGGGTAAGAATTGGAGTTCTAGAGTTGGAGTATGAGGCCATGTGTAATTAGGGACTTAATAGATGCTTTGCAGAAATAATGGGCTGGGAGTTTTGTTATGATTTGTCTCCTGTTTGTTTAATTTTCTTTACAACTGCAGCCCAGAAACCACCAGAAAGGCCATCTGGCCTCGTGGGGCTTCCCCTTCCATCGGCAATGACGACCACTTCCATTTTCTGTTCCACCATCCAAACTGAGATGGCCAGAGGGACAGGACTGCCCAGGGCTGCTGGTCAGCACCCATTATCCCCATAGGAACATTTCCTGGAGGACAGCAGGAGGAAGACAGGCAGAGAAGGAAGAGAGATGGTCGAGTGACTGGTGGTCAGCTCAGAGCCGAAGGACGTCCTGCAGGAGGCCAGGATGGGGACAGTTAGATCAGTATAAACTCTGCTCATCAGGGCCCCTCTGATCCGAACCCATAAGCCCAGCCTGTTTACCTGCAAACAGTCATTTCAGACAGGCTGGGTGGAAAATTCAGCAGCTTTTTGAAATCCATTTGCCTCCCTGATTGAATGAAGGCGTTGCCCATCCGTAGAGGCATTGCTGGAGGGTTCTTTTTCTGGACCCCAGCCTAAGCCCTCTCTGCTGTGGACGTGGTCTGGTTTCCATTTCTGGGCATTTGTGTCAACGTGACCCTCTCGCACTGACCCCAGTTGTTTAGAGCAGATTCATGATGGTGACTCCCAGTGATACAGTATAATCTGTGGACTGGCTCTGTTTAAACCACAAACACGTTTATTCTGTTAAAAAGAGTCTGTCCAAAGTGGTACCTAGGACTTTCCTGGTGGCTCAGCTGGTAAAGAATCTACCTGCAATGCAGGAGACTTGGGTTTGATCCCTGGGTCAGGAAGATCCCCTGGAGGAGGGCACGGCAACCCACTCCAGTATTCTTGCCTGGAGAATCCCACGGACAGAGGAGCCTGGCGGGCTGCAGTCCACGGGGTCACCAAGAGTGGGACATGAGTGAGTGACTAACACCTCATTTCAAAGTGGTGCCTGTTTGGCATCTAGTTGTTGTGTTGATTTCCTGTGACTTCCATAATAAATGACCTTACACTTGGAAGCTGAAAGACAGGAATGCACCTCTTGGACTTCTGAGCCAGAGTCTGCCGTCAAGGTGCTGAGAGGCCACTCCCCCTCCCCCGAGGCTCCAGGGCCAGGTCCTGCCTCAGCTCTGGCCGCTTCTGGGGGCCCTGGGGCTCCCCGCCCGGTGGCAGGGCGGTTCCGACCCCCAGCCCAGTCTTCTTGCGTCCTCCCCTCTGCGTCCCTGCCCTCTTCTCTGCTTCCTGTATGGACTGTCATGGGCTGAAGAATGTCACCTCAAAAGTCACACACTGTCACTCCCACAGTGAAACACTTGGAGCTGGACCTTCAGGAGGCAGTTGAGGTTAAAGGAGGTCACAGTCTGTGTGTGTGTGAGCGCTCAGGCGTGTCCAACTCTGCGACCCCACGGACTGTGGCCCACCAGGCTCCTCTGTCCATGGGCTTCTCCAGGCACGAGTACTGGAGTGGGTTGCCATTTCCTTCTCCAGGGGATCTTCCCGGAACAGAGACTGAACCCAAGTCTCCTGCATTGGCAGGTGGATTCTTTACCACCGTCACCATCTGAGTGGGGTCTTAACAGGATTTATGTCCATGTAAGAAGATGGCCTGAGCTGTCTCCCCACTCAGACACACCAAGGAAGGACCGTGTGAGGATGGAGGAACACAGGCGTCCTCACTGGCTGCAGACTGACCCGCACCCTGGCCCCGGCCTGCTGGCCTCCAGAACCACGAGAAACACACTTCTGTCGTTTAAGCTGCTCAGTCTGGGGTGTTTATTTTTGTCGTCTGAACTGACTCCACCACTTTTCATTGGCTTTAGGGTCCCTGAAACCAGGATGACCTCATCCCCAGGCCCTGAATGAGAGCTGCAAAGACTCTTTCCCCAAACAAGGTCACCCTCTCGATTTCTGGATAACAAAACTTTATGGGGGTCACCATTCAACCACTACACTTGTGAAGAACAGCACTTAGAGAATGTGATGAATACATCATCTTTTTCTTTTTTTTCAGATGCAACAGCGAATATTTATTTAGATGAAGAAACCACAATATTACACCTTTTTTAAAGTTGAAAAAGGTTACCAATGATGTAAAATGTCTAAGTAACATTTTTATTAATTGTCAGGCACACTCCTCCACACTTTTTTTCCCACCTTTTATAGCTGTGTGCTCTTTATTTTCACTATCACTTTTTTGATCACCCCCTTGTTTTTCCCTCACATTCTGGGCGATAATGCCAGATCACCTCCAGTTCAGTTCAGTCGCTCAGTCATGTCTGACTCCTTGCAACCCCACAGACTGCAGCACGCCAGGCCTCCCTGTCCATCACCAACTCCCGGAGTTTACCCAAACTCATGTCCATTGAGTCAGTGATGCCATCCCACCATCTCATCCTCTGTCGTCCCCTCCTCCTCCCACCTTCAATATTTCCCAGCATCAAGGTCTTTTCAAATGAATCAGTTCTTCTCATCAGGTGGCCAAAGTATTGGAGTTTCAGCTTCAGCATCAGTCCTTCCAATGAACACCCAGGACTGATCTCCTTTAGGATGGACTGGTTGGATCTCCTTGCAGTACAAGGGACTCTCAAGAGTCTTCTCCAACACCACAGTTCCAAAAGCATCAATTCTTCGGCGCTCAGCTTTCTTTAGAGTCACCTCCAGAGTGAAGCACTTTTCTCCGGTGCACATAACCAAGTCTCTTGCTGACTCATTTGCTCACCAGCGGCCCTGGGTTTGGTTACCTTGTGATGAGGGTCCACACCTGCCACACCCATGTGACCCTATGGCCAGTCCCTGTCCACCTGTGGATGGTCTCAAAGGGGTTGGATGAACACAGGAGGTCTGCCTGCAGGGCTCCCCCTGAGGGGGCTGTGGTCTCCACGTCCTCAGGGGATGCCGTCATCTCCCAAGTGAATGGCAGAGTTCCTCTAAGTGGAACCCTGACTATGAGGCTTCGCTTCATCTCTGTTTTCTCATCCTGTGTGTCTCTTGAAGCTGTGACTTCTGGGGTGAACTTTCAGCTGTAGGATCTCATCAAGACTTGCGTTTTTGTAGTCTAGAAACCTCTCCACAGTTGCTGGGATCCCAAAGCATCCTGGGTTTCATGTTCTGATTATCAGGGAACTCCTATGGGAATGTGGTCCCTCCTGCTCATGGAGAGGGGTGGAGGCTGGGCTCCACTGTGGAGGTCTCCATCAAGACCCCACTTCTGGGCCAGAATCCACGAGGAATGCCCCAGTCACCTCAGCCAGCAAACAAGCCAAAAACACACTGGAGATGGTTCCTTGAATCAGTCTTCAGCTTTAAATTTTGAAATGTCTCCTTTCCTGTTTGAATCTGACACCATGTGCACGTTTCCAGGGGCTCCCAGAAGGGGGCTTTGCCTCCTTCCTTCCCAGGGTCCAGTTACGTTTTTGATCATTCAACTTGCTACACACAAACTCTCCAAAATGACTTAGGAAATCTTGAATAAATTTAACTTATTTGGGGCTTAACAGCTTTCCCAGAAAAAAGCATATTGTAGGAAATGCACATTATTCTTCTGATGTAATATTTTCAAATGCAAATAAGGTTCAGTACAATGGAAACAGTGACAGACTTTATTTTCTTGGGCTCCAAAGTCACTGCAGATGGTGACTACAGCCATGAAATTAAAAGACGCTTGCTCCTTGGAAGAAAAGCTATGACCAACCTAGGCAGCATGTTAAAAAGCAGAGACATTACTTTCCTGACAAAGGTTCGCATAGTCAAAGCTATAATTTTTCCAGTAGTCATGTATGGATGTGAGAGTTGGACCATAAAGAAAGTTGAGCACTGAAAAATTGATGCTTTTTTGAACTGTGGTGTTGGAGAAGACTTTTCAGAGTCCCTTGGACTGCGAGCAGATCAAACCAGTCAATCTTAAAGGAAATCAACTCTGAATATTCATTAGAAGGACTGAAGCTGAAACTCCAATACTTTGGCCACCTGATGCGAAGAACTGTCTCATCTGAAAAGACCGTGATGCTGGGAAAGGTTGAAGGAAGGAGGAGAAGGGGATGACAGAGGATGAGATGGTTGGAGGGCATCACTGACTTGATGGACATGAGTTTGAGCAAACTCCAGGACATGGTGAAAGACAGGGAAGCCAGGCATGCTGGCGTCTATGGGACTGCAAAGAATTGGACACAACTGAGATGCTGAACTGAACTGAACATCTTGAATTTATTGATAACATCCAAGTCTGTGCCAAAGAATGACAACAATGCAGGCTGGCCAACTCTCAGGGTTAGGGTGTGGTGGGCAGTGGGGAGGTTGGGGGGGGCAGGAACCTCATCCATCCACCCCATCACCACTTGTGCAAATGCCCTGTGACCAGTGCCAGGGGGCAGGAGGCTCCTGAATGAACAGAATCCTTTCGGATTGAGAGGACAGCGAGCATCAGGGCTGAGCGTGAGGGCACTCTGGGCAGCGCTGCCCAAGTGTCCAGATGACAGCAAGGCAGGGAGTTGCCAGGGCAACTGGACGGTGCCAACAATCAGTGAACCAGGACCAGAGGAGGCTGTGAGGTGGGCACCTTCAAGGCTGGTCCTGATGCTGGGGGCAGGAAGAGGAGCTGCAGGGCAGAGGTGAGCCTGGGCGTCCGCTGCTGTGGTTCGGGGACTCCAGAGAGAGACGACAATGGATGGCCCCAGGGTACCAGCACTGGGGGTAGAGAGGGGAGTCAGGGGTGGCCTGGGGGGTGCAGGGAGCAGGGCCCTCAGAGTAACTGACCAGGTGGCTGAGGAACTCTCCCGGCTGGAGTGTTGGCCTCTGATCTAGACGTGGTCTCCTTGTGGTGATGCCCCCCACCTTCCCAGCCCTTCAGTCGGCTGCAGGCAGGGGTCAGAGGACGTCGGGGGCGGGGGGGGAGGAGACCCCCAGCCCCCGCCAACAGTGGCTGCCGGGGCTGCCCACCTCCACTGTGGGGAAGGGAAAGGGACACTCCCCCGCCATCATCCCCTCCCTTTTGAGAAGAGAAGTGGGCCACCAGGGTCCCCGCCACGCACGCAGGCAGCCCAGCTCGCTGCAGGGTGGGAGGGCATCACCGTGTCTCTGTGCCCACACACGGGCAGAGAACAGAGAACCACGGCTGGCGCTTGGGGGGCAGCCCACCGGGGCTCCCTGGCCTTGGGGGTCCTCTGTCCCTGGCGGGGTCCAGGAGGGACTCCAGATGGTGCTTGCGGAGTAACCAGAAGTACCGTTCAGACGTAGGCTCAGCCACCCACCCCATTCACAGGGGGCCAGACGCAGCTGACCTGGGCCACAATGTGCCAATGATGCAGGGCAGGGGACCCTGCCCTGGGATCTGCCGCCCTGGCGCCTGGACGTGTCGTCGGCTCACAGGGACACTCTGTGTCCTCACCCATCACCTTGTCCCGTCCCCTCAGGGGTCCCTCGCTGTCCTCGTGGGGCCCCTCGCTGCCCTCGTGGGGCCCAATCACATTGCACACGGACCTGGCAGCCGTTACCAAGCAGACGAGGTTGCAGTGATTCCGGGCAGAGGGCTGGGGTCTCTGTGCAGAGCCTGCCTTAGTGGGCGAGCTGCTCGGGAACGCGTCTGCACACGCAAGAAGGCACGCATCCTTTGCCAGGACCCAGGGACAGCTCTATCAGCATAACTTTTTAAACTAGTGACATAAGTATCTATCATTTCACTATATATGAATTTTTTAATATTTCCAATATAGATGATGCTGAATGTGGGATTTCATGAGATATGATTCCACTTAGCCTGGGGGCCTTTTGATTCCTCTGACTTTTTTTTTTATCAGGTTTCATCAGCTTTATTGGAAAATGGGCTGGGGCCTTATTGGAAGATGGGTGGAAATTTGTCAAACACTTAGCCATGCTCAGCGCACTTGGCTGCTCAGACATAATGCGTGCAGCAGGCTTTGGACATGGAGAGAGCCTAGAATGTTCTCTGCTAGGGAAGAATCTGTGGATAAGCACAAACACAGAATAAAATGCTTCCCTACATATATAGCAACTCATACAGGAGGATGGGAGGCCGGCCAAAAAAAGACAGATATGATTATAATGGCTCCATTAGAATCAATGAAAACCACAAATATTTTCAAACTGGAATTAGGGAGAACCAAGACAGGCTGAAAATCTTTCTTAAATGAACAAG
Organism: Cervus canadensis; assembly: GCF_019320065.1. Taxonomy (NCBI): domain Eukaryota; kingdom Metazoa; phylum Chordata; class Mammalia; order Artiodactyla; family Cervidae; genus Cervus; species Cervus canadensis. The sequence continues at coordinate 58,429,391 of NC_057401.1, forward strand.
CATAGAAGAAAATTTCTTTCTTTAAGGGGAAGAGGCAGGAGAGACCTGAGGGTGAGTGGAAGTTGTGAGACCATATCCAGGTTTAGAACGTGGGGTGAAGCAGGGACCAGGGGGTGCGGGGCAGGACAGAGCAAGGTCTCAGAACATGCCCCTGGGGTGGGTTCCAGGGGACTGGTCATTAGCCTCAGGCTTAGAGCGTGGGGTGAAGTGGGGACCGGAGGGGTGGGCAGGCCACAGCGAGGTCTCAGAAAACGCCCCTGGGGTGGGATTTGGGGACCGGGCACTAGCCGGGAGCACTGCAGAGAGAGCCCTGCCTCCTGCCGTCGGGGAGACTGTTTAGGGCAGTGGTTCTCTGAGCAGGGCCCCGGACCAGCAGCATCAGCTACTCGGGAACTTGCTAGAAATGCAGATCCCCAGGGTCCATGTAGACCGGCTGGACGAGAAAGCGGGGGTGGGGCTCGCTGGTCTGGTAAGCAGCCATAAGGTTTGGGGGGGGTGGGTCCCAATATGCAGTCCGTTTGAGAACCCGTGTCCTAAAATGGCATTTCTCCAGGACCGTGAGAGTGAGCCCAGCCATCTGCATGTGAGTGTGGTGTGTGGGGAGAGGGGGGCAGGGGATGAGAAACGGAGTAGAGAGTAGAATTTCGGTGTAAAAAGTATTCTTCCGAGATAGAGGGTGGTTGACCACAGGAAGGGCGGCTCTGAAGGGAGCAGTGAGCTGAGACGGGCAAGCAGGGGGCGTCAGCGCAGCTGGGGCAGGGCTCCGGGTGGGCACACCTCTCCTCGGAGGAAGCGAAGGAGGGCTGAGGATGGCTTAGGGGCGCAGGCCGACGGAGTGAGAGGCACAAAATCATGGTCCCCACCAGCTCTCCTGGCTGTGACTTTGAGAACTGGCTTCCCCAGGCTGAAGCTTCACGCACGTCTGCCCACAGTCTGCAGCTTCCCCAGAAGCTGGCTGTGGTCAGACCTGGGAAAGGTCCAATCTGGTCTTCAGCGAGTCTGAAGACCTCCTTTACCAGGAAAAGAGCCACTTGGAACGAGGCTGTACGTGATGTAGCTGAGTCTTCTGCCTTGTTTCCAATGCCAGGAGCTGGGGACTCCTCCAAGGAGTATGGGAGCTCTTCTAAGGAGGCTGGGGGCGTCTTGGGCACCATCCATGGCATCACCAGTGTTGGGGCACTGCAGAAGCTAAAAGTTCCATGCAAAGCTGACCAAAGGGACTTTTCAATGTCTATTTCTTTGCAACAGGAGGGCATGATTTATCATCTACTCTTGGGATCCCCTTAGAGGGAAGACTCAGCTCAGACACTAATTCCAGAGCCCCTTCCCCATCTGACAGAGCATGTAATACATGGATGGGAGAAGCAGAGACCCAAGCCACAGAATACCAGGAAATAATTCGTATCAAACTTGCCAAAGGCTTTTTCGAACGTCTGAACATCTTCAGTCACCACAACAGACCAAAAGATAGGCAACGACTCCTTTAGGGAAAAAAATGAGCAAACGCTTCCAAGAAAGCCTTGTTCAAGCAGAGACATGTTGGTCTGTGGAATCCCTCACCACAGGTCCCCTCATCTGTCTGGGCGGGTCCCCCGCTCTCAGAGCAACAGCTCTGCATTCAGGTTGCCTTGAGCATCAGTGGGAATTTTCTGCTTTAAGTGTCCCAGTCACTGACACAGCCGACACTTCACACCTGAGCCAGGTCAGGAGGACGTGGATGGATCCTCGGTTAATGACATCAGTAAGTATGAGGGTCTCGCGTTTAGGTCTGAGTCTGACCTGGACATTCTCACACAAGTGATGTGTGGTTTCTAGATATTTAGGATATCTCTGCAGTAAGCCCGAAGGTAAATAGAACTAATAAAAAAAGAAAGAGAGAGAGAGACAGAGGACCAAGGAAAAGGGGAGAGAAGACAGAGCAGAAAGAAAGACAGGTGACCGCAGGTAGAAATTCCCAGTCTGTGGTAAATGGAGAAGAGATGGTTCTGCATGGGAAGAGGCCCTTCCAGGGGTCAGCCTGCCCCCAGGGTCCACGGGGCTGGTGGCTGGGCCAAGAGAGAGTGACATCACCCACCACAGGCCCGGGCCCCCAAGTCCACAGCCACACGGCCCACCGCCTCCTCATGGCGTCTCCACTGGGCATCTCCCAATCAGCTGGACTCACATCCCCGAGCCAGCTCGCCTGTCCTCACCCACAAATCCTCTTCCTCCACTGCCTGCTCAGTGCGAGTCACCCTGGGCCCTTCCCTCTCCTCGCCCCCACACTCAGGGTCACTGGCCAGAGTCACGACCCCTCCTGCATGTCTTTTAAGTCTGCCCGGCATCTTCTCACTTGACTTTCCACGTGTAATTTGGGATCTATGCTGCAAACCTTTGCTGCATCTCAGCCCCTCACATCTGCTGGCAAATCTCAGGGCAGAGCTACCACATTGGCCACCAGGGAAACCTGGAGGAAGAAATGCTCTTTTTGCTCACCTGATGGTCACAAATGCAGCTGTTGTTGTTGTTCAGTCGCTCAGGGGTCTCCAGTTTTTTGTGACCCCGTGGACTGCAGCACCCCAGGCCTCCCTGTCCATCACAAACTCCCAGAGCTGGCTCAAACTCATGTCTATTGAGTAGATGATGCCATCCAACCATCTCATCCTCTGTCGTCCCCTTCTCCTCCTGCCCTCAATCTTTCCCAGTATCAGGGTCTTTCCCAATGAGTCAGCTCTTCGCATCAGGTGGCCAAAGTATTGGAGTTTCAGCTTCAGCATCAGTCCTTCCAATGAGTATTCAGGACTGATCTCCTTTAGGATGGACTGGTTGGATCTCCTTGCAGTCCAAGGGACTCTCAGGAGTCTTCTCCAACACCACAGTTCAAAAGCCTCAATTCTTTGGTGTGCAGCCTTCTCTATGGTTCAACTCTCACATCCATACATGACCACTGGAAAAACCACAGCTTTGAATATATGGACCTTTGTTGGCAAAGTGCTGTCTCTGCTTTTTAATATGCTGTCTAGGTTGGTCATAGCTTTTCTTCCAAGGAGCAAGCAACTTTTAATTTCATGGCTGCAGTCACCATCCACAGTGATTTTGGAGCCCAAGAAAACAAAGTCTCTCACTGTTTCCATTGTTTCCCATCTATTTGCCATGAAGTGATGCGGCCAGATGCCATGATCTTAGTTTTCGGAATGTTGAGTTTCAAGCCAAGTTTTTTCACTCTCCTCTTTAACTTTCATCAGGAGGCTCTTTAGTTCCTCCTCACTTTCTGCCATAAGGATGATGTCATCTGCATATCTGAGGTTATTGATATTTCTCCTGGCAATCTTTTGGAAGTTTTGGAAAGTTAGCTATTTAATAAGTCAGATATTATCCTTTTCTAAGGCATCTGAAAGCCAACTGGATCCCCAGAATGACACAGTATATCAGGCCTTGCTCCGAGTGGTGACTTCTTGTTTAGCAGGGCACAGACTGCCCACTGGGCCCACCAGGCCCAGACACTAGCTGCCATGGGTCCCTTTCATCTCCTGGTGGAGAAAGGGGGCTCCCCATCCACTCCCACGACCTCTAGCCCCAGGCAGTTGGATGGGGCACATGACTGGCTCCCATCAATGTGTGGTGGAAGGAAGTGATGAGACTCCCTTCTGGCCCAGTCAGAACCAGCATGGGGGTCTCCAGAGGTCACAGCTACAAGATGGGGAGCCCCCACCACTCTGGGGCCCCAGTATCCTCTGTGGAGCAGAGACGCCCACTCTCTGACCCAGGTTGGGCACCTAGGCTGACCAAAATAAACCTTGCAGTGCCAAGGCCCAAAAATTTGGAGTTAGCTTAATTCTCTGCTCTGACACCTCCACGTGGCTTTGTGGACAAAGACCCGCTTTATCCCCGTGACTTCCTCTCTAGGGCCGAGACTGCCGAGCCCTCCTCCCCTTGCTCACGGCTTCCCTTGCTCTCGGGGCTCAGGCCGCACAGCGCTGGATGTGGAGCCTTGCACACACCAATATTCTTCTTGCTTTCAGCCCATCGTCCTAGAAAACAAGTATCCTGGTCTATTCATACTCCTCCTCCCGGTCTCCCTGAAGTATTGCTGCTCACTAGTCTGTAAGTTTCATCAAAGTCCTATTACAATTTGTCCCCACCTATCTTAGTTCCAGCCCTTCCTGCAAAATGCCGGGCTGAATGAAGCTCAAGTTAGAATCAAGACTGCCAGGGAGAGATATCAACAACCTCAGGTATGCAGATGATATCATTCTAATGGCAGAAACTGAAGAGGAACTAAAGAGCCTCTTAATGAGGGTGAAAGAGGAGAGTGAAAAAGCTGGCTTAAACTCAACATTCAAAAAAAACAATATCATGGCGTCCAGTCCCATTATTTCATGGCAAATAGATGGTGGGGAGGGGGTGGAGTTTAAACAGTGACAGACTTTACTTTCTTGGGCTCCAAAATCACTGCAGACAGTGACCGAAGCCATGAAATTAACAGACACTTGCTCCTTGGAAGAAAAGCTATGAGAAATCTAGGCAGCATATTAAAAAGCAGAAACATCATTTTGCTGACAAAGGTACATCTAGTCAAAGCTACAGTTTTTCCAGTAGTCATGTATGGATGTGAGGTTTAGTCCATAAAGAAGGTTGAACACTGAAGAATTGATGCTTTCAAATTGTGGTGCTGGAGAAGACTCTTGAGAGTCCTTTGAACAGTAAGGAGATCAAACCAGTCAACCCTAAAGGAAATCAACCCTGAATATTCACTGAAAGGACTGATCTTGAAGCTGAAGTTGAACCTGAAGCTCCAATATTTTGGCCACCTGATGTGAAGAGCCAACTCATTGGAAAAGATCCTGACGTTGGAAAGATAGAGTTTAGGAGAAGAAAGCGGCTACAGAGGATGAGATGATTGGATGGTATCACCGACTCAATAGACATGAGTTTCAGCAAACTCCAGGAGATAGCGAAGGACAGGGAAGCCTGGTGAGCTACAGTTTATGGGGTTGCAAAGAGTTGGGCATGATCTAGAGACTGAACAACAACGACATCTCAGCTCCACCAGCACAGCATGACTTCCCACCGTTGAGTGAATATGGACCCACACCTGCTGATTACACTGTATTTTTGAGCCTCATGAAGTAAGAAATCCTTGATATCTCACCTACTTTTGTAACTCAAATAGTATACCCAGAACATCATGTTTAGAAGACACACATATCTGTTGGATGAAGTCATGTGTATCCTTCTGCTCTCTCTTCTATGTCAGGAAACCAAACTATTGTGTGATTCTGATGGGAATACCCAACCTTTTCAGGTCCTTGTTCCTTTGTCTATATTGAGATAAACTTTAACCTTCTTTCTAACTCAAATTTCTCATTAACTCAGGCTTAACTATGTTTAGCAAGATGACACCTTGATAAAAGGGTTCACACTTCTGTTCTCCTCCCCAAATCTCCTAACACATTCTATTGTCCACAAATCTCTTCACTACCTGAGTGTTACTAACGAACAAAGGAATAGCTAACTAAAAAAAAAAAAAATTAATGAATATATTCACTCTTTAAATTTTTTCAGATATAGAGATGTAAATGTTGACGAAAAGTTCATGAGTTTATTGTTTTTACAAAATAATGACAATGTATTTTTTTTCTAGTTGTAATAGAATAACTAGCATCAGATGAGTGCTCCTGTTATAAAATAAGAAGACTGAATGGTTTTGAGGCACTGGGGAGCAGGCACAGTCTGGGGGTCTCTGTGGGGAACCTGTAGCTGAGGACTGACTGGTCCGGATATACACAAGGGGAAGTTTACATTCAAGCATCAACGATGGGCTTGAAAGCAGGGTAGAAGTATGAGGTAGCAGTGCTGAGAGATATGGGTTTCCAGACCAGTCAGAGTGAAGCCAACTCAAGGACTTCCAGGCTCCTGCTGAGGTGTGAGAAAGACCAAGAATTAGAGGTAAAGACCGTAACTTGGATTACGGCCTTCTCTCAGCCCATGTTAAAAAAGTATTAATACAAAGTGAAGCATAACACAAGTCACAGGAAAAATAGTTTGGAGATTTAGTCATGTCAGGTTAGACAGACTTGGTAAACACCTCACCTTTCCATCTGTCTATTCAAACAAAACATAAAACCAAGTCCAAATCTTCCCAGTAACCAGTCAACAACTATAAACTGTGTTGTATAAATGAGGCCTTTACCATTCAACACTCTCCAGAGGAATGTAACAAAGAGACTTTACAAAATATCAGCCTCAATCAAAAATGACTTGTCATGTAAAGAAATCTAAAAACGTGACTCATAGTCAAGAAAAATGTCAAACTATAGAAATATACCTTGACATGGTCCAAATGTTGGATTTGGGAGGCAAGAGTATTTAAAGCAGATATAAATATGTCCAAGGATATAAAAGAAAATATGGTCCTACTGAGTGAACAGAGAGTGAATCTCAGATGAAAAATATTAATTGTTAAATGAATAAAAAACCTAGAACTGAAAATAACAATATCTGAAATGAAAACAGATTACAGATTACCATAGCATCAGATTAAATATACAGTACAGTGGTCAGTGCCCTGAGACAGAGCAATAGTTACCCAATGTGAAGGAAAGAAACAAAGAAATTATTGGATAAAGTCTCACTGATTTCTCAGACAACAGTAGTAAAATACACTAAGTTGGTGTTCCCAATAGAATTTCAAGGATAGAGCAGAAGGAAAAAAAAAAAAAAAAGATCCCAAACTCTCCTAATTTGATGAAAGCTCACCAACACACAGAATCAAGAAGCTCAACCAAACCCAAGCAGAATAAACACAGACTAAACCACACCTAGGAACATCAAAGTCAAATGTATGAAACTCAATATATAGAAAAGAATTTTGAATGCAGCCAAAAAAAAGAAAGAAACATATAAATAGGAAAACAATGATACAAATGATGCATATATTCTCATCAAAAAAATATAAGACCAGGAGACTAAATAACATTTTTAAATCTATAATGGAAAAATCTGCTAACATTCTGTAAGCAAAAATATTCCTAAAAAATTGGAATAAGATAAACACATTTTCAGATAAGCAAAATTGAGAGAAACTGGAGTGGAAGCTGAGTAGCCAGAATACTTGCATTATGAGAAATGCTAAAAGATAATCTTTAGGGTGAAGGAAAGTCCCACATGGCAACTTATGTCTAAAGGAAAAAAAAAAGCATGAAGAATTTGCAACTGTGCAAATACAAAATAATGATGTAAGTAATTTAAATTTTCCAGTGTACAGAGCAAAGATTTTGGAAGCTTTTGAAATCGCCTTTCCTTATGCTTAATGGTATGTGCTCAGTCGTGTCCAAATCCTTGAGACTCCATGCACTGTAGTCCCACCAGGCTCCTCTGTCCACGGATTTTTCCAGGCAAGAGTACTGGAATGGGTTGCCATTTCCTACTCCTGGGGATCTTCCTGACCAGGGATTGAACTGGTGTCTCCTGCGTCTCCTGCATTGGGAGGCAGATTATTTACCACTGAGCGAGACATCACATTAAATTTATCCAATTTAAAATTTAAAAAAGACTATTTTTAGCTCTAAAAAAAAGAGCAGTAAAGATTATATAGCCTGATGCTCTAGTTTTTCCATCTGAAAATAAGCTCTCACTTTAAAAGTCATCAATTACGTAGAAGTATTCCTTATATCAGACTTCCCTGATAGCTCAGTTGGTGAAGAATCCACCTGCAATGCAGGAGACCCCAGTTCAATTCCTGGGTCAGGAAGATTTGCAGGAGAAGGGATAGGCTACCCACTCCAGTATTCTTAGGCTTCCCTTGTGGCTCAGCTGGTAAAGAATCCACCTGCAATGTGGGAGACCTGGGTTGGGAAGATCCCCTGGAGAAAGGAACGACTACCCACTCCAGAATTCTGGCCAGGGTCGCAAAGAGTACGACACGACCGAGTGACTTTTACTTTCATTTCACTTTTATTCATTATATCAGGCTTCCCAGGTGGCATTAGTGGTAAAGAACCCACCTGCCAGTTCAGGAGACATAAGAGATAATGGGTTGGATCCCTGGATCAGGAAGATCCATCCCCTGGAGGAGGGCATGGCAACCCACTCCAGTATTCTTGCCTGGAGAATCCCATGGACAGAGGAGCCTGGTGGGCTACAGTCCATAGGATCCCAAAGAGTCAGACATGACTGAAGCACCTCAGCAGCCACACACATCTTCCTTATATCAGTGTTCTGCTGACTGTCACATACAAGCTCTGCTTCACATGGATTTTCCCACCATGGGGTCAAAGGTAAGAAGATGCTCCACAGAAATGATGGCATGCCTCAGGACAGCCCCACAAGAGCTGGAACTCTTGTCCCCAAGCCCTTTCCTGCTCTTCTAAGAGAGATCACCACTCTTGCCCCACATATGATGCTAACAGTCCTTCACTGGGCTCCCACATGTCACCACCCATGGGATAGAGTCTCCACACTTTCATTTACATATGAATGCATTTCACTCATTAAATATGCATTGAGCACTTACCATACAGCAGGTATCGTGATAAGAAGGGGAGACATTAGGTGGGTAAACAAACAGGCAAACCCTGGCCCTTCTGGAGACTGGGGCTTCCGAAGCCTGCTCACACAGCTTCTGTTTTGCTCCATCAATCCCAAACACTCATCCTGTTGGGAAGCTTCCATTTCTGGGCTCTCCTGAGCAGGAGGAATAGTGGGGCCACTCTGCCTCTCCAGGAGAGCACTGAAGGGCAGGATGAAGAAACGACCTGGGTAAGACTTTGCCATGAGTGGTGGTCACTGTCCTTGTTGGGGCCCTATGGACTTCCTCTCAGCACTCAGCACTTCTGTAAACCCTGAGAACTTTGTTCTGCAAAAGTGACTTTGCCTGCCTGAGATCTTTCTCTGGCTGAGGGCATGCTCGGCCTACATGCGGTGGGGCGAGAAGTGCCTGAGAACTAACTCTCCAGGCAGCCCTTGGAGATGGATGGGAGCTGGCAGGTAAGGAGCCCACCCTCGGCAGTGATGCACACAGCGTCCCAGTCCCCAGGGCCTGCAGGACTCACTCATCTGCTGGTGCGTCCTCTCCCGGTATATCCCCCTCCCCGCCCTGTATCACTTCCTCACTCCTCTCTTCTCCCCAGAGCACTTGCATGTGCCCAAACCTTCGTCTCCAGCTCTGCTGCTGGGGGGCTCACACTCAGACCCCTCCACGCTTACGGCTTTGCACTCCCAGCTCCCCCTTCTCAGTGGTTGTTCTGTGGTGCTTTTCCTGCTTTTCTGCCACGTAACATGCCTTCTCCCCACCGTGGCCCTTTCCCCAGCAAGCGGGAACCAGGCACAAGCTTCCCAGCTGTTTGTGAATAAGGCTCCCTCTTGTTTTAAATCCTGAAGACACACTTGTGGACTCCCAGCCGATGCCCCAGGCCAGACCCCAGTATCAGTGAGCTTGCTCCTTCTCAGTGAGTCCATGTATCGCCTGGGGGTGTAGAAAGTGGTCATTGCTCCCCAGACCTGCAGGGTCTCAATCACAGACTCCAGGTCGTAACAACCGAGCCACTTTCTCTTCCATAGGCTTGTTTATTTCCATCTAATTCTCGATAGCTCAAATGAGCAAAGTCAGATTTCAGTGCCCGCCGCTTGGTCTCCTGCCCAGAATCCTCCACACACCTTTTGATAAGAAATTCTAAACCCTGTGAAATTGCCTGCGTGGTGGCAATTGGATGGATATTTGCATCCTTGTCAAGCTCAGCCCGGCAGCAAGTTGCAAGTGAGCTGCAGGAGGCGGAAACATTTTCTTTAATTTTTTTCAGCATTTCTGTGTATTTATTTCAGAGTTTGCAAAAGCTCTGTCATATAGAAAAGGGCCTCTGGGTGTGCATAAAATACTTAAATATCACATATCCAGTATCAGCCAAACTGGAAGCTCCCCAACAAATGAAATCCGCTCCTGTGATTTTTGACAAAGTACCCAGCAACATACTTCTTCAGGTGCTTTTTACTACTTTAGAATTCATTTATTTCATTCAAAGAGTAGAGTTTCAATAATATCCAGTGTAGGAATGATGGTGAGGGACCAGCCAGGGGAAGCTGTAAATTAATTTAGTGAGAGGGAGAATAAAGATTTTAAAATATATTTACATTTATTTTTGAACTTCATTCTGAAAAGTTTTTGTCTTAGTAATTATTGACTGCCAATAGATGACCCCCAAATTTAGTGACTTAATGAGTGTCTATTTTCCTGCTATTTCTGTAAGTCAGCCATCCATGTGCAGCTTAGCTAGACCCCAGCTCGAGGTTTGTCACAGGTGTGATCACAGTGTCATCTGGGACTGGTCATCTTGTCCTCTCTGGTCAGTTGGGGCTGGATGTCCTAGTTGTCAGCAGGACTCAGATCTCAGTAGCTGTTGTCTCAGGTCCAAGTCCTCAGGGACCAGCATCCCAGGTACCAATCTGCACAGCGGTCAACTCTATCACCATAGTTGCAAGGTGTGCTCTATTTTGTAATCAAATAGTATCTAACCATACATTAAATGCTATTTAATCAAAGAGTATTTAACCATAACTCCAAAATCACTGCAGATGGTGACTGCAGCCATGACATTAAAAGATGCTTGTTCTTTGGAAGGAAAGCTATGACAAACCTAGACTGCATATTAAAAAGCAGAGACATTACTTTGCTGACAAAGGTCCATATTGTCAAAGCTATGGTTTTTCCGGTAGTCATGTATGCATCTGAGAGTTGAGTCATAAAGAAGGCTGAGCACTGAGGAATTGAAGCTTTTTTTTTTTTTTTTTAATTTTTAAATTATTTTAATTGTCTGACATAACCCTATAACATTGGAATTGAAGCTTTTGAATTGTGATGGTGGAGAAGACTCTTGAGAGTCCCTTGTACTGCAAGGAGATCAAGCCAGTCAATCCTAAAGGAAATCAGTCCTGAATATTCACTGGAAGGACTGATGCTGAAGCTGAAATTCCAATCCTTTGGCCACCTGATGGGAAGAGCCAACTCATTAGAAAAGACCCTGGTGCTGGGAAAGATTGAAGGCAAAAGGAGAAGAGGATGACAGAGGACGAGATGGTTGGATGGCAGCACCAATTCAATAGACATGAGTTTAAGTAAATTCCAGGAGATGGTGAAGGACAGGCAAGCCTGGTGTGCCTCAGTCCATAGAGCTGCAAACCAGTCCATTGAATTACACAGACAACCAAGCCACTGAACATCAAATCTAACCATAAATTAGTTTGAAAAACACTTATTTTCACATTGAAAACAAATTCTATTCTGTTGTTGAGTTCTTAACCAAACTCTCCTCTGGACAATTAGAGTTTCTAGTGCCACCATCTTAGTCCAGTTGGGAATGTCAGAATATCACAAGCTGGGTAGCTTATGACCAAATGAAATTTACGCTTCAGGGTTCTGAAGGCTGGGAGGGCCCAGATCAAGGTGTCGGGAGACCTAGTGTCAGCTGAGGGTCCAATTCCTGGTTCACAGACTGTTGTATACTTTCTGTGTCCTCACATAGCAGAAAGGATGTGGGGTTCTGTGGGGTCTCTTTCATTAGGTCACTAACTCCATTCCCGAGGGCCCCAGCCCCCTTGACCTAATCACCTCCCAAAGGGTCCACCTCCTAATAACATCGCTGTGGGTTAGGCTTTCAATACATGAATTTGGCGCAAGGAAATACAAATATTTGGTGGACAGCAGCCATCTACAACCAACCATCCATGTGATTTAAGAACAGAAAAAGGGATGAACGTAACTCCTAACCCACGACTGTTCACAGGCAGGGCTAAGCTCTGTGTGTGTGATGGGGACACAGACCGATCCTCTGCTCAGGAGAACAGAGCACAGGTGGGCACCATGGGTGGAACCTGTGTCTGATGCTATCCAAAGCTAAATTCCAGGAGCTCCTTGGTTCTGAGTCCCCTCCCCTCCATCCAGACCCGAGAATAAGGACAGGAAGAGAAGGATGAGCTGAGGACCCAGCCCTGGGGATGGAGCATCACACACTGGCAGGGCGTCCCAGGCACGCATCAAGGCGGGGAGTTCCTCATTGGCATGCGGCCGGTGCCTTTGCTGTCTCCCCTCCTCTGGCCTCACTCTTGACTCCAGAATTACCCTGAACCCCGGCCCCAGAGAAAGCTCTGCGTCCCTTTTAACCTGCCATCAGGAGAGGCAGCCTGCAGGGAGAAATGTGCCCTGTGTTTCTCTTACTAAACCCACACAATATCCACACTTGCCTCTTCTGATTGAATCAGAAATCACTCTAAATCTATCATTCAATTTCAAAGCAAAAAGCAGTTAAATCAGCAGGCGGGGAGCTGGCGTTTTCTCCATCACAGCCTTCCTCAGCCTCCTCTGCCCTCTAGAAAAGACCTAAACAGTCTCTCTATATTTCTCTCTCTCTCTGTATGTATGACTCACTTTCTCATCATTTATGCAGTGCTTCAAGATTACAGAAAAGTACAAAGAAAAATAGAAGCAATGTTTTTATTAACCACTTGCTTTCCAAAACCTCTCATTTCCCCATACTTGTTCCAGGGTTTTTAAAGAATTAACATCTGTAAATATCATGTTGGAGTCCTTCTCTGTACCCTCTGCCATCCTAAACGGGGTGTTGAAAGTCTTAATGTGCAATCTGATACTTTCTCTGCGTCCGCTGGGCCAATCCACTTTTACAGTCTGGTGTTACTCGCTTTGCGGTCACCCACGAGCGTAGGCGACAGCCCCTGTAGCCCTTGTATTGTGGTTCAGCCCTCTGCGTTTTGAGGTACATCCCTTGGCAGCTAAGGTTTACTTTCTCTTTGTATACTTTCATTTTAAAATTCACTTATTTTTGGCTTTTTTTTCCACTCTTAGGTTTTATTTCGAAAAGGATTAAAAATCCCAGGAAATTACATAAATCGTACGAAGGATTTCCCTGTGCTATTCACCCGGTTTCCACGACTGCGTGCCGCGTGATCACACGACCTCTGACACTGATCTGAGCGTGTGTGTCTGTGACCTCTGCCGTTTGATCACAAGTGTAGATCACTGTGGCCACATCACAATCCAGACCCCGGACTGTGCAGCACCGCACCAATCGCCCCTCTCTCCCCTTGACAGTCAGACTCTTGCCTCGTGAATCTGGACCATCACTGGCCTGTTCTCCATCCATCATGTTGTAATTTCAAGAATATCATCCAATGGAATCATGTAATACGTCACTTTCGATGATGGGCTTGTTCTCACTCTGATAATACCCGGAGGGTCCGCGCACATAGCGTGCACATCAAGAACTTCGCCTTCTGCGTTGCTGGGTCGTGCTCTAGGATTCCGGTGTGATGGACACAGTGTGTGTGACTGTTCACCCGCAGAGGGACACGGGCTGTGGACAGTGCGGGGTTGTTGCAAGTGACGCTGCTTCATGCAGGTCTGCATGGCGTTGTGCGAATGCGGGTTTTCTTAGCTTTGGATTAAGTGCCCTGGAGCACAGTTGCTGGGTGATGTAGTTAGTGTGTTTTGTTTGTTTTTAAGAAAGTGTTCCACTACTTTACGGAGTCCACCTTGCATCAGCCCCCCCCCCACCACCACACACACAATTCAGGATACATTCTGTGTCTCATTCCCACAGCATCTGGCTCATCGAGGCCAGGGATGCCAAGCCTCTTTTCACCTGCTTATTCACCATCCACATACACTCCTACTGAAACGCCTCTTAATAGTTGGCTTATTTTCCAACAAGACTATTTGGTTCTAATGGTTGCGCTTTAAGAACTCTCTATGTATTCTAGGTATGGGTTCTTTGTCAGATACGGGCTTTGCCAGTATTTTCTCCCAGTCTGCAGCCCGTTTCCTCATCTGCTTTACCCCAGAGCAAAAATATTTAATTTTGATGAAGTCTAATGTATTGATTTATCTTTTAAAAACTGTGCTTTTGATCATGTCTAAGAACTTTCCACTCAGCCCTAGTTCCTGAACACATGCTTCTGTGCTGTCTTCTAAAAGTCTTATACTTTTATGTTTCACATTCATGATCCATTCTGAGTGGGTTTTGGGGTCAAGTGTGCAGTGTAGTCTAGTTCATTTTTTTCCTAGAGGCTCTTCAGTCACTTCTGCAACATGGGCTATAAAGGCTTTACTTCTTCCATCGAGCTGCTTTTGAATTTTTGTCAAAAATCAGTTGGCTGGACTTGTAAGGGGCTATTTCTGGGTTCCCTTATTTTGTTTTATAAAGTGAAGTTCTATTCCTCCACCAATGTCACACAGTCTTAATATATTTGTGTATGTCTATATAGATATATACATGTGAAAATATGCAAACAGAGACAATCTTTAAGTAGGATAGAGTGATTCCTCCTACTTTATTTTTCTTTTTTCAGAATAACTTCAGCTATTCAAGTACCATTTTGTTGTTCAGTGGCTCAGTCATGTCCTACTCTTTGTTAGCCCATGGACTTCCTCACACCAGGCTCCCCTGTCCTTCACTATCTCCCAGAGTTTACTCAGACTCATGCCCATTGTGTAGATGATGCCATCCAACTATCTCATCCTCTGTCATCCCCTTCTCCTCCTGCCCTCAATCTTCCCCAGCATCAAGGTCTTTTCCAATGAGTTGGTTCTTCCCATCAGGTAGCCAAAGGATTGGAGCTTCAGCTTCAGCATCATATAAATTTGGGTAAATTCTTGTCTGTATTTACAAAAAGAATCTTAAACCTGTGTATCAATTTAGGGAGATTGGACATCATCAGAGTGTTGAGTCTTTCAGTCCTTGAACAAGATTGTCTCCTGTTTATTTAGACCTCCTTTGATTTCTTTTCTCCACATTCTGTATTTTTCAGCGTACAATCCCCATCCCAGCTTGACCTCATCTTCACTAATTTTATCTGCAATCAGCCTATTTTCAAATAGGTCTTCAGCACATATATTCAGGGGATTCACAGTTCAAGCATAATAGACCCAATAATGGGAATGGCTTGTCTCTTTTCTTGTCCAAATTCTGGCGCTTCTCTGCTGCAGAATTTTTCAAATTTCCTCATTTTTCAGACAGTAAACTCAAAGTTGCCAGTCTGTGGCTTCTAGAATCAGAAGTGAAAGTGATAGTCGTTCAGCCATGTCCAAGTCTTTGTGACCCCATGGACTGTAGCCCACCAAGCTCCTCTGTCCATGGGATTCTCCAGGCAAGGATACTGGAGTGGGTTGCCATGCCCTCCTCCAGGGGATCTTCCTGACCCAGGGAGTGAACCTATGTCTCTTGCATTGCAGGCAGATTTTTTATCTTCTGAGCCACAAGTCCAGTCTAGAGTCAAAGTGACCTGCTTTCCACCCACAGCTCCCACGACTTTTCCAACTCCCATGTCCCCTTTGCCCTTTGTCTCCACGAGAAGTCAACCAACAAACACGTGGGTCCACAAGGTCCCAGGTCCCTGTGGCCCAAGAGGTGAACAAGGATGCAGTGAAGTCAGATTCTTCTGCAGCTACAAAAGCCATGGGTATCTGCACGTTGCCTAGTGTTGGGACTTCGCCTTTTCTGTTTGTTTAAAGCCATAAAATGAACACAGTTCCAAAACAATCAAAATTCTGTGAACATGAGGCTCAGTGACAGTGCAAAGTCAGCAAATTTTGACAGAATTCAGCATGATTTATGCTGAGCCTGTATTATACTCACAAAAAGTAAAAAAAAAACAAGGTTCAGTAAAACACACAATAGGATTTTGTACAAAATATTTAATAAATCATGAAGCCCTTTGTGAAGAATTAATCTTCCTTCTTCTTCACTCCTGGATCCAAGGCGCCTATTAGGGTGCTTTCTAGGGCCAAAGGGGGTGACCTGCCTGTGCCCCCCTTGCCTCTCCATAAACCAGTTTGCTCAGATTGGCTCATTTCCTCAGTGTCTCTGAAGGCATCTTCAGTGGATTGAGTGATGGCCCTTAAAAAGCTGTGTCCAAGTCCTGAACTTATTTGAAACAAGGGTCTTTGAAGATGGGATCAAGTTAAGGATTTGGAGAAGAGATGGCCCTGAATTATCTAGATGTGCCTCAGAAGCAGTGACAGGTGTCCTTACAAGAGAAAAAAGAGGCCATGTGAGACACCCAGATGAAAAGACACGGATGAAACCAGAGGAGGCCCGTGAGGATGGAGGCAGAGGCTGGACAGATGCGGCCACAGCCTGGGGACCCCTCACATCCCAGAAGCCGGGCAGGGGGAGGGGGGCTTTCCCCGGAGCCCCTGTGTGAGGGTGGCCCTGCTGACCCCTGGGTTCGGGCCTCTGGCCTCCAGGACTGTGAGAGGATAAACCCATGCCCCTTGCTTTAGGCCACTCCATCTCTGGTGCTTCGATACCTCAGTTCCTGGAAACACACAAATCTATGATCATCCTCTGAATCAAAACCAAGACAGCAGCAGAAAAAATGATGAGGATTAGAGTTAGGGTTGGGGTTGAGTTTAGGTGAGGTCCACCAGCCGAGTCACCCCCGGCCTGTCCTCAGATGAAGCCCCACAGTGCACTTGCTATATGTTGAGTGGGCCCTGGGGCTTCTCCCGGAGGGTCCAATCCTCTGCAACTGGACCCCGAGGGTGCAAACCCCTCCCTGAGGATGAGGCTTGTCCAGCAGGCCGGGGTCTATGCAAGGGACACCTCGCTGCCCTGTGGCTTCCTTGACGCGTGCAGCCTACACTGGTCACTGTCAGGAAGGGCCGAGAGCCCCCGGGAGCATCGCCCTGTGCTGATTTGGCCTCGGGAGAGCCTGTGAGGCCAGTGGGAGCCGTGGATCCCCGGGGTGCAGGACCCAGGTGGAGAGCGCCTGGACCAGGAGCAGCAGGACGATGCTCATGGAGGGGCAGCCTCTGGGGGCAGTGACACAGCTACCTCTGGGCTCTTCCTTCCAGAAGCTTCCTGGCCCAGACTCAGAGGGGCGCGGGCGGGGGTCAGGGGGAGGGCGTGTCTGTCCAGACTGCCCGTGATGGCTGAAGGCCTGTCCTTGGGAGGTGGACATGCCCCCCACACCCCGGTGCCTGGGACGCGTGCAGCTCCAGACCACGAGATTGGGTCGCTACAGCCTCACCGGCTGGCGGCCACGTGGGGGCCTCCCCGCAGGACTGGGCGGGCATCGGGGGGCCTCCCTGAGCGACTTCGTGCCACCCGCCAGCGGGCCCTGCAGCCCGAGTGTGTCAGCAACTCGGCAACAGGCACGTGAAGAGAAGGAGACCCACAGGGCCGTCACCGACGAGTGTGTCTGCTTGTGTGCGTCCCCACCGGTCTAAGTACCTTGTCAGATATCATCAGATCACTCAGGGAAGACGGTCTGACGGGTCTGCTCACGGTGAGAACGCTGAGCACAGAGGCACCTGCCCACAGGCCCAGGCTGCACCCACAGCCCCTCACCCACCCGGGGTTCCCTGAGATCCTCAGGGCCAGTGGGCCAGCAGACAGATCAGATGCGGGAGAAGCACGTGGGAAGGGCTCAGGAAAGAGAAAGACAATGAGATGCACTTTGGCGCGGGAAGAGCCAGCCTACAGGGACCGGGAGGGGCAAAGCTCCGCCCACCAGGGGTCTCCCGTCACGGGTCCAGGCCTCCTGCTGCCCAGGTGAGGGCTCAGCTCCGCCCTGGTCCCATCTCACCCCCATCGCCAATGCTCCCAGCCCGAGCGCCGGGCGGGCGAGGGTGGAGAGCCACCTTCTCAAGGTCAGAGCCGCCAGGCCGGGAACAGTGGCTCCAGAGCCAGCGCGCCATCCTACCCAGGGCTCAGGTTTCCTGTCCTCACCCCACAAGCCAAGCTCCCTGACCCCCTCCCCGGGTGCTCACAAATGCACTCCTCTGCATTTACATATTCCTTCGCTATCTTATTTGACCTTTCTGAGACACAAGGTCCTGAGATCCAGTTCCCAGGGAGGGATCCGTTTACCTGCTTTCACTTCCCCCACCGGGATCTGGGAGCCATCAGCAGTTTTGAGCGCGGTTTGCTAAGCAGATGCTGCCCGGGGCGGGGCTGGCATCACGCGCCCAGTGGGGGCTCAGAGGACACGCGGCTACCTGGCTTGGCTCTCCTGCAGCGCTGCCCTGTGACCTGCTCTGCCCTGGGCGGTGAGGGATGGAATCTCTCCATCTCAGACGCGGAGACTCAGGGAGACAACCTGCCCTCTAATTGGAGCACGGCGATGAGATAAGAAGGCTATTTGTCAGGAGCTCACAGGCTTACACCCTACGTGCGGAAGGGCGTGGTTCCCAAGTCCAAATAGACCTGGGAGTCCTCAGCAAGCACAACATCACTCCAAAGAGGAACACGCACAGGACAGCAAAGCCAGAAGGGGACGACTGTCTGCTGGGAGCAGAGGGGGCGTTTCCTAGTCCTCCGGTCAGAATTCCCGGCATGGGGCAAGGGTCACTTCTGAGCTAACCCACAGGAACTTAAATGGGGGGCTATCACACAAGGAGACCCGTCCTCTGGGGAGAGAGGGGAAGAAAGATCCAGAGGAAGAGACGAGGTGGAGAAGGCTAGTGACACCCCTTATGGGTTCAGAATTAGCAAGAGGCAGATTTCAGAGGTCCGGAAACTGCCCTGGTGATCCCCGGAGCTCTAGGGCTTATGAAAGTGGTCGGTGCGATGGCTTTGTAACTAAGGAAAGGATACCGCATTCACACAAGCAGGAGGCAGAGGATCACATGACGACAGACCTGCTGGGGCTCTAGGACAGACACGTGAGCTGCCTTCGTTTTCTTTTTGGAAAATAATCTCCAGGCCCTTGTGACACCTTAGCACTGTCACTGTGATCAGAACTTAGGTGCAGCTGGCCTACTGACCCAGAGGCACAGACAGGACAGCAGACGCTTAAGGACGCGGATGTCTATTTTCCTGCTTGGACACCTGAGCCTAAGGCAGCACCGGGGCTGGCTCTGAGCACCTCCTCACGCCGGCGCCTGCGACAGAAGCCAGTCCCCAGGCTGCAGCAGCCCCCTGTGCTGGCAGGGGGGCTCCGAGAGCCAGAAATGTCACACCCCAGTGGGAGGGAAACGGAGGCAGAGCGCGGAGCTGTGCGCGCGGGGACTCTGGAGAGCCGGTCTGCAAATGACTTTGGTCCCCCGGCGTGATGAATCGCGGAGTCGCAAATCCTTTTTAGCTAATTGCTATCAGCTTGTGAGGTTCCCCTTCCATGTTCAATATCAATTTTCATGGCCACGGGAGATAGCGCCTCTCCCCTGAGCCCACTGGCCGCCGGCCGATAACAGGCGGCGGCAGCACTTAGAGTGAAAGGGGCGTCCTCTAAGGCGCAGCTGCTGCCTGGACCGGAGGGAGGCTGGGGCCAACGCCGCGTCCCCGCCTCCTGACGCGCCCACAGCCGTGACCTTCACGCAAAGACATCCTCGGTGCCAACAGGCTGTCCACACGGCCTGGCCCCACGCGGACTTGGCCTTCCCGGGGACGAAAGCGAGACTCTGAACCATCCTTGGCCGGTCTGCAGTACAGCATAGAGAATAAACTCGCTGATGACACGAAGGGGATGCCATATTTCAAGATGCAGGCATGGGAAGGCCACGGGCCCTCAGCCTGGCGTGTGTAGAGCTGCTCTGAGCGAGGCTCTGAGCAGCATCGGTGCCACCACGCCACAGAACAAACACAGGCTCAAGTTTGATCCCAAGGAGTTCTTTGGATTTTCCAGAAGTGGGCAGAACGTCCCTGTGTACCAAGGAATGCTTTCATGACAAGGCAGTCACACCCAGATGTGTATTTATCCTATAAACCCACGGGGACCGTGACACAAAACACCACCCAAAGGAGGCTGAGCTAACGTAAAGATCTGGACCAGATCATCTTAATGGAGGATCTTGGCTGTAAAGATTTCCGATGTGCAGGTGACACACGGGTGAGCTTTAGGCTACACGTGTGTTTGCTCCCGAGCGAGGACACAAGACCTTCGCGGTCTGGAGACCCATCAGCAGCGAGAGGTGTTAAGTACCGCCATGCGGCCGTGAATTGGATACCCGGCCCGCAGTCTCAGCAGACCCCTGGAAGGGTCACAGACGGTCATGCAACAGGCATTCTCAGGACAGCACGACAGAACAGATGCACACTAGCTCCTTGGGAGACACAGCGGAGCCCAGAGACATTGGGGGCTCAGAGGGCAGGCTCAGCCCCGCCCTGCAGAGATGGCGTGGGTGAGCCAGCCGGGCCTTCTGGAGGAAGACGCCTTGGGGCCCTGAGTGATGGAGACGGTGGCTTTGCACCACGGCTCTCGTTTGTATCAGATGAACATGGCAAGAACACAAATATATGCAATTTTTAGATCATTCGGGTTAAATAACCTGTCTCATTGGTGGACTGTCTACGCAACCAAGACAAGACCCAGTGCTGGAGACTTGCCTCATATCCTGCGTCAGCACAAGGGGCCTTCTCACCTGTGTCCACCTCTGTCTGCCTGTGTCCACGGCAGAGCCAGGGGGCACAGACCTGAGCTGCCCCCACCAGGGCCCAGGACCCACGTGGGCCCCCCTTCAGCCCCCACACCTTCCAGCCTGAAAAGCCAGGGTCCTGCTGTCAGCAGCCCAATAGTCAGATTGAGCTCAAGGGGAACACACGGACCTTCTTCATCTTTTCTCCAACAAGGGCAGCAGTGCGTCTTCAGTGAGTGTTGAAGCCACTCTGTCCACTTCCGCTTTTGTTTATGCGGACGGCCCTGGGCCTGTGGTCCTGGACGCCTCAGATCTGTAGAACTGCTGTGCTGAGGACAATTCTCAGGCCAGGAATGTGCAGCTTCAGACAGTGGTAATTAATCATCCAACACAACTGCTATCATCTTCTTAATCTGCTCCTAATAATGTGTTCTGAAAGCACAGAATTCATAAAGCATCCTGAATTTCCTGAATAAGATTAGTGAGCTTCTTCAACAAATATGCAGCATTATTATATTAATGCGAGCTTTTCTACACACTTTTGTGTATTTCACACTATTCCATTACATCTTGTATCCTTTCCTTGGTCATACAGATGAGACAATGTATTCATACTTATTAATTATATCACTTTAAATTATTGGAAAATTATCACTAAATCTTTTTAGTTGATTCTATTAAAGCATAAAGCCTATAGCGGACTGATGCTTATATTTGCACTTGATTTATTTATATTTACCCAAAGATCTCCTGTGGGCTTCCCAGATGGCTGAGTGGTAAAGAATCTGCCTGTCAATTCAGGAGACATGGGTTTGATCCCTGGCTCAGGAAGATCCCCAGAGAAGTAAATGGCTACCTACTCCAGTATTCTTGCCTGGGAAATCCCGTGGACAGAGGGGTCTGGCGGCTATGGGGTCACAAAGAGTCAGACATGACTTAGCACCAAAAGAACAATAAAAGATCACCTCTGATGTTACGGCCAGCCTAAGCCACAGGGTGCTGTTTCTGCACAGAACTCAGGGCAGAGTGCCAGCCCCCCAGGACCCACCACCATGTCCCCCTAGGCCACCCCCACCCAGGACCCACCAGCTGCTTACCAGTGCCACCTCCCTGGACCCGTGACCCCCACCCCCAGTGCAGGCTCATGGCCAGCCAAGCCCTGCAGGGGGGCTGCGCTGAACCATCACGGCTGGGCACCGCACTTGCTGAGGCAAAGGCTCTCCAGCCCACCACCCCTGCTCTTAGAAGGCACGGGCACGGCCTAGAAAACACGGGCGGTTCAGGGCACCCCACATCCTCCAGGCCTTTCTGATGGTTCATTAGCAGACTCCTCGGGCTTAAGGCACAGGAAGAGACATGTAATCAAGACGATGAATGGAAAGGGTGACTGAGACTGGCAGGCTCCATCTTTACCATCTCCTTAGTCGCCCATCCCCAAGGAAGTTGGTTATAAAGGGCGCAAAGCATGGAGAAGCAAGGCCCTGAGCGGGACTCAGGTTCATCACAGGAAAGGGAGCGGTTTCTGCTCTGGATGGGTACCCCCTGCTGCCTGAGAGTCTGCACCTGCCGGGGGGGCCACCTGACGATGACTCAGAGAAGAGGCTCCTGGGCTGGACCCCGCCTCCGGTGTCGGAAGCCGCACAACAGGGTGTCTTGTCCTCCACGTCTGGGGTCATCCGAGAGGACTAATGCTCCTCCTGCAGTGGCTCCACCAGCAAGCCGGGTGCCCCACTCAGCCATCCGCGCATTCCTCAGCTATCCTTTTATCCTCAGCCAACCGCGCGTCCCTCAGCCATCCGTGCGTCCTCAGCCATCCACGTCCCTCTCAGCCATCCGCGCATCCTCAGCCATTCACGTCCCTCTCAGCCATCCGCGCATCCTTTAGCCATCCGCGCATCCTCAGCCACGCGCATCCCTCCACCATCCACACATCCCGTCCCGTGTTCTCAGGGCCCCTCCCACCCGGTGTGTTGGGATACCCCGCCCCCTCCGCACTGGCTCCATCGCAGGGGGTAGTCTTCTCTGCTGGCGCTGGGGACGGGGGCGGGGCCTCTAATTGGTTTAGCGGGAGGGGACGGTGAGGCCCTGAAGCAGAACGGGACAGGCCGGAGGGGGCTGGGGGCACGGAGCCTTTCCTTAGGGCGGACGTGCATTCAGGAATCAGCTCTGAAAGGCTGCTGCCCCAGGGGTAGGGCGGATGGCAGACTCACACACACACATGCACTCACACCTATGCACATTCACACACGTGCTCACACACACTGTCACCCACATTCACTCTTACTTTCACATTTTACACACACACTCATACACACATGCACTTACACTCACACATTCACACATACACACACATTCTCTCACATGCACTCTCACACATTCATACACTCACATACACATGCATTCACACACATTTATATACACTCACACTCATGCACTCACACATAAACGCACACACTCACACACATTCTTTCACATGCACTCACACTCACATACACATGCATTCATACACATACACTCTCACACACTCTCACACACACATGCACTCTCTCACAGTCACACATATTCATACACGTTTATACACACATATTCACACACATGGACTCTCACACACTCTCACAAACACATTCCCACTCACAGTCATTCACACACTCATTCACACACACACACTCACATGATGAAGGAAGCTGGCTCTCTGAGCCAACCTGTGCTGAGGATTAAGAAGAGTGCTTAATGTGAATTGAAATTATATACTTAGGTTGTGGAGGTCAAATTACTAAGGATACACAGCATTCTTTCAAGGCACACTGGAATCCCATTTTTTTACAGAAATGCCCCCTGGCACTGATGAGCAAGGGCCCCACCCTTCCAGAGCGTCCTCCCACCCCAGCCACGCCTGGGGCTCCGCCCTGCGCCTCTCCTGAGCGGGCCAGACTTGGCATTCGGAGAGGACCTCGTGAGGTCAGGTGTCCTCAGGGTGACCCTCGGTCCATGCTGGAGCCCCAGACCATGACTCGTCACAGCTACACGCCAACCTCCTGTGTGCAGCTCAGGGCACTTAGGGGTTTTTCTCACTAATTTTCCTGAGAAGTGCAAGGCCCCTCCAACACCCTCATCCCAGCCCCCACTCAGTTGGAAAAAACCTCCCCCGGACAGCTGGAGACAGGGAAGCAGGGGAGCGCCCGGGAGCTGTCCGGCAGCGCCTTGCATTCATTCCGCATGTTGATCTGACCCACTTTGCTCCCCTCTGCTCCTTCCTTCCTGACCACAGATGGGCTTCACCCCATGCGAGTCTGTCTTCCCAACAATACGAAATCCTCCTGAACTCCTTAACCCCTTACTCATAAAATCACTTACATCTGGAGCTGGTTTTCTTTATTTCCTATCATTTGAGCAGAAGAAAGGCACGTCCAGATTGACGGGGAAACCGCAGCGTGCCCTGGATGAATGCAGATGCAGCCCTATCGATAAAACTTCACCTGCAGAAACGCGCGCATCGGAAGCAGGACGCCACGACACACCCGACTTTGTCCTCCTGGCGTGTTTTTCCAGAGTTTCGTGAGGCCGAATCAAAGGCAGCGGCCCGCCAGCGTGAGTCAGGGTGAAACACCGGAGCCCAAGCCCAGCTCACAGAACGGCGGCTCATTTCAGGGCCCTCCTGCCAGCGTGGGGGCGCTTCTTCGTTCATTTTTAAATGGCATAGCCCCCTCCCCCTTCCCGGGGTCTCAAGGATAGCGGGGTCGGGGTGAGATGTTCAGGCTCCGGACTGTTGCCTTTGAACATATCTGGATTCGAGCATCAACAGGAGGTGGCCAGGGCCGGGAGGACCGCGACACACACAGCTCCCGCATCTGCCCCTGCGGGTACCAGGCGGCTCCCACAGACAGGAATTGAAAGCGTGAACCACACGGGTGTCGCGGCGGCCGCAGACCACGCTCGGTGCCGCCGCGGCTGCCGTCCTCACGCTCCGCGTTTCACCTTTTATCCTTCTCAGCATCACGACTTAATCCACTCTAATGAGGTGATTGCACTGCCAAAACCCAGCGGCCACGCGGCTGTCTTCTGGCACTTTGCGGGGGGGGGGGGTTCCCGGAAAAGAAGAAGGGGCTTTGTCAGCCTTCCAGGGGATGGAGCTTCCTTTCTCGCAGCCGGTATCTCCCACCCCCGCCTGGGACCGGCCGAGCTGCCCGCGGTGTGCATCACGAGGTGGGGGACCGGGCAAGGTGGCTCGCCCGCGCGCTTAACTGATCGGCGCTTGAAGGACACGGCTGGTGGCCACATGTCACTGTTCGCAAACAGCAGGCGACGGCCAGCAGCAGGGAGGGTCCTCACCCATCTGTCCACGCAGCCCCGGTTGAAATGGGGGCGCCCGTGGGTGGATGCTGAGGCCATAAACTGCAGAGGCAAGAAGGTGTTGCTGACAAAGACACACGGAGGGGCCGGGAAGAAAGCAACGGATGGCAAGGAGGAGACTGGGAGCCGGTTTAGCGGGGGCATCCCATATGTTTCCCCGGCTCTGTCTCGGAGCTCCGCAGTGAGGCGGCCACGCCAGGAGATCAGATGTCGCCGGGCTGCGCTCACACCTGCCCCACCGCCAGCCCGGCTGCCTGGCGGCCTGTGTTCATAATTAGCATCGTCTCTTCCGCCGACTTCACACTGCTCAGCCGTGTGTCTCGAGCCCTGGGAAACACCAGGCCCGTGCCCCTTTCCCCCTGCTCCGGGAGGAGGAGAGAGCCCAAGGGCTGCATGGCACGCTCGGATCGCTGGACTCGAAACCCGGGCCACCCCACCGGCCCTCGCTGAGCACGGCTCATATTTTTACAATCAGTACAATATTTCACTTTAATGGCTTTTTTTTTTTTTTTTTTTTTTGATGAAAAGAAGGGGGAGAGAAGAAGAAAAAAGGCAAGCACAATGCACTGAGAGCTCATGGGATTAACCGCATGGTCTTAATAAATGTACACACATCCAAGGCAAGGGAGAAAAAATGTGCCTGTTACACGGCTCGAACCTCCCCCCCTCTTTCTCCAGCCTTAATCTGATTTTTGCCAATTCCTTTTGATCTATCAGGGGCCGGCGAGTCAGGTCCACCGGTACAGATGGGCTAAATATGGAGATTAGCCCTTCTCCTCCTGCCAGAGCGCCTAATACCTGATTAAGTCTAGAATCGCGCAATTGTCTCCGAGCTGGCTATCAGAGTGGGGGGCTCGGAAGGGGGCAGGATGAAGGCCGATTTTGTAATGGATACTTATTTTATCCCGGTGCTCTAAGAAGATTAGGCCTGGGGGTGTCACATTAGCCGTGATCTCTGGGCCCCTGGTCTCCTCTCGCGGTTTTCAAACACCTCTCCTCGGCCTTAGAACAAACAGGGAGCTTGGGCCCAGAGACCCCATGTCGGGCATGAATAATTGCCCACTGCAAACTGTTTGAAGATCACAAAGTGCTGTGTAAATTACTCAGTTTGGGCTTCAGCTGGGGTGATTTGTGGTGACTTATTGAATCTTTTCACAGTTCAGAATTAAACTTTCTCTGCTGCTAACTGCAGACAGCATGGAATGAAAGTTGGGTCTTAACTGACAGCGCTCTGCTTAGATCAATCTCTGCAGAAGCCCAGAGGAGCAGGGCGTTCTGAGCCAGCCTAGCTGCATTTCAGAGGGAGGGCCGGTCGCCTATTCTTAGCTGCTCTGCCAAGTTATGCCTATTCAGCCAGCGACTTAAAATAGCTATTGAAAGCAAAAAAAAAAAAAAAAAAAGGGAGGGGAACTGCTTGTTTTGAATTACCCACACACGTTTTTGGCGTGGTCTCTTGGGCAATTTTCCTAGCAGCATATCCAATTATTTTTTGTTTGTTTTCAAACACGGCACATTTCTTTAATTAGTGAGGGCAAACAAGTTAGAAACAGAAAGGGGAAAAAAAATAAGTTTAAGAATGCTAGTTGGGGAAACGATGTGATTAAATGACATTCAATTAGAGGGAATTAGCCGGCTGCTCCGTTCCCATCTGAGTTAATTCTGGGTAAGAGTAACTGACCCTGGGTGTTTACGGCCCAGGTGCCAGCACCACTGATGGCCATTTGAACAGAGAGCCTGACTGCTTTTGTATTTCGAATGCATTTGTGCTGTAGGTTATTGCAGGCTCTCTGTTACCTGGCATTCTGCCTGCCCTGGTTCTATCTAGGAGGTTGCTTGGAAAAATTAATTACTCTGTATTTTTTCTTCATGTTTACCTAATCTAACTTGCTTTTGGTAAATAATAATTATAATATCAAAAATAGATTCTGTACTCTCAGAAGTAATCATGTTTTTTTAATCTTGACAAATATTTTGGAAATAACATAAGAATATAGATAACTGCTTTATGGTAAAGAATCTCAGATCATGTTTGTGTGTTTTTACTCTTCTATTGGAAAGTAATAATTCTAACAATCTGTCTTAAATTATCCAGAAACTTATAATCAGCTCTCTGAACATATAAATATTTTTAATCATAAGCTATTAAGAAAAACATCAGAATTAGAATGTAGAAGAAAAAAATGCAATTATCTATTTAGTGGAAAAGGTTATTATGGTTCTTTTATGTAATTGTTTATTTTCTGATTAACTTTTATTAATGTTATATTTTTAAAATAAATGCTGACTAGATATTCATAGCAATTAACACTTTCTGAGTTGGTTTCTGAAAATGTAAAAGAAATCAATCCACCCATCCACAGAGCCCCTGAATAGAATGGTTTCGGTGGTTTTTTGTTTTGTTTTGTTTTTAATTTTTTTTACAAAGGTGCATTTATCACCTAGTAAAGATAAAAAAGAAAAAAAAAAAATTGAGAGGCAAAGCCCAAATATGCCATGCTTTGTTCTGCAGTAGGATTGGGGCAAACTGAGAAAGCAGAATTGATCCATGTAGAAGACCACGTGTAGACAGACAGCTAAAGGGAGCCTGCTATGCAGCACGGGGAGCTCAGCTCAGGGCCCGTGGTGACCGGGCTGAGACGGGCTGGCGTGGGAGGGACGCTCGGAGGGAGGGACGTGTGCACACAGACAGCTGAATTCACTTTGTTGTGCAGCAGAAACTAACACAACACTGTAAATCAACTACACCCCAATTTACAAAAAGAAAAAAAAAGGGATTAGTAAATGGAGAAACGTCAGTAATACAGTTTGTGTTGTAAAGGTAGGCAAATTTCGTGATCCTTGTGGAAGCCAGCCCAGTTCACTACGAACCCTAGCATTTACCTAAATTATGGAAACAAATGTGATACTTAGAAGGACAAACTGCTCTCAGGCCCACACTGGTACATTTCACCACGCACATTACGTACATTACACCATGCATGGTACATTTGTATGTTCATTGCAGCTCAAAAATCCCCAACTGACAGGCAGAGGACAAACTAACAGAACATTATAAACCAAGAGGCTTTGGCTTGGTGGCATACGAGGTGGTAGGAACAACGAGGTCATTGTTTTGATGCTCAAGTTCACTCAGATATCATCTACCTAAATTTAGAGCAGGCTACTTCTTATACGAAGACTGCATTCTCATAGAAACAATGCACTTTTCTACATATTTAGTGACTACCATATTTGAGGCATCATGCTAGGATCATGGTGATATGTCGGTAAGAAACACCTAGAAAGTTTAGACCTGTGGTGAATAATGACAATGTGGGTGTGTTCATGCAGGAGGAAAGCAGGAAAAAGAGCCACATAATAATAACAATTTGGGCTTCCCTCCTAGCTCAGTAGGTAAAGCATCTGCCTGCAATGCAGGAGACCTGGGTTCGATCCCTGGGTTGGGAAGATCCTCTGGAGAAGGAAATGGCAACCCACTCCAGTATTCGTGCCTGGAGAATTCCATGGACAGAGGAGTCTGGCAGGCTACAGTCCATGGGGTCACAAGAGTTGGACACAATTTAGTGACTAACCCACCACCAACAACAATAACAAACAGGTCCCACCTGCTTACTCTCACTTCGTCTGTTCTGAGTGCTTTATTTGTGCCTTATAACCTTGTGAGGTGGCATCACATTGACCTCCGTTTCACGAAGGGGGGGCCAAGGTGAGGGGGCAAGTCCGGGACCACACCAGGTAGGAAGTGGCAGAGCTGCCAGGCTCTGGAGTCCTTCCTCTTCACCACGCCGCCTTCCCCTCGTCCTGAGAGTGGCAGACCTTCAGGGAAAGGACACTCTCCCTTGGCAGCCAGGGAGGAGTCAGGCTTTTCAAAATGGCAGCATTTGAGCTGAGCCTTGCAGTGTTTTTTATGGACACAGCTGGGGATGTGACTTCCAGGCAGGGCTAGAGCCTGCCATTTCAATACACCAAGTGCTGATGGCCTCCTTCAATGTGGCTGAAGCTTAGGACGGGTGAGGGGTGCAGCTAAGGAGACAGAGATGAAGCAGAGCTGAGGTCCGGCTGCACACAAATCCAGAAGCATTTGGAGGCAACCCGCCTCCACCCAACAGACAAACACAAGCCATCTGAAGGACTTCAGGCTGGAGTTCAGCGTACAGTCTAGACGTCTGGGTCAACAGGAATGAGTACTAAGGTACATAGACGTGTCTTTACAGCCGGGAGTGCGCCAAAAATGGCAGAAGCTTGTGGACTGCTTTCTCATGATAATGTATCTGTGTAGTCACAGTGTGAACCTGGGCTTCTTTCACTGTTTGTGATGCTGAGTTAGCGTTCTTGTAAGTTTTATTAAGGGCTCCCCTGGTGGCTCAGATGGTAAAGAATCTGCCTGCAATGCAGGAGATTCAGGTTCGATCCCTGGGTCGGGAAGATCCCCTGGAGAAGGGAATGGCTACCCGCTCCAGTGTTCCTGCCTGGAGACTCCCCATGGACAGAGGAGCCTGGTGGGCTACAGTCCACGGGGTTGCAGAGAGTCGGACACGACTGCCCGACTAATACACAAACGCACAAGTTTCACTGAGTCTCTAGTATCCAACTGAAATGTAATCTTCCATTTATCTCGCAAACACCGCACAACTCTACATGGCCCCTGGATCTAGGATTTCAGGCCAAACAAGCTCAGGGATCCCCTATCATCTGTCCACAGGAAATGTTCAAAGATCTTGATGAGCCGGTCATTTGGGGGCTTAGTTCCCTGATCATGCAGAGTCTTCTTGGGGAGGGGAGAGAAAGCTGGCCTAAGCTCCGAGTTCTTGGGGAGGAGAGGATACAGTGGAGCAGCAGTTTAGTGTGGCTGTCAGGGAAATCACCAGGCGTCTATAATCCGGAGCCCAGGAGGACAAGACAGCAGGGATGGTCCATCTTGCTGGGCCCATTTGGCGGTGGGGCCTAGAGCCTTTAAATGCCATTTGTAGGATATTTCTGTGACATCCAGAGCTTTCTTAGATGATAAGGGAAGATTGGGTGCCATTTCTTCCAACACAGGCAAACTATACAAATGGGGTCCAGAA
The DNA here is from genome assembly GCF_019320065.1 of Cervus canadensis. NCBI lineage: Eukaryota > Metazoa > Chordata > Mammalia > Artiodactyla > Cervidae > Cervus > Cervus canadensis. The sequence goes on from NC_057401.1 coordinate 58,459,148, forward strand.
CCCACATTTTGCCCTGGTGCTTCATTCTGCTTCAGGATGACTTGGCCAAGCCAAGGAGCTGTGCTGTGGATTACAAGGGAGCAGGACCATGACGGGTCAGTGTCATGGGGAAACCTCCAAGTTCACGCTCTCCTGGGGCTGGGCCCCTAGTATGCCCTTCTCACAGCAAAAAGAGGATTTGATATAGGTCAACTCGCGATCATTGATGATTTGATGCACATAAGGGGATTAGATACTTGATAGTAAAATTCCCAGCTTGGAACCCCAGTTTCACTCCTTTCATTGCGTTGAGACTTGAGGCAAGCTGCTTAAGTTTTATGGGCCTCAGCTTCCACATATGCAAAAGAGGATAAAAACAGCACCCAGCCTGTGAGGCTGGCATGGTCTCAGTCCCAGGAACAAAGTGAGCTCCTGTCAGCACTGGATTATGTATTAATCAGTTGCCACGTGTCAGGTTCTAGCAGAGACGACATAGAAATGTGGGAAAATGAGACAGGCCCTATCATCACTGATGGGGGACGGACGTAAAAGGAATCAGGAGAGCAACGTAAGCAGGTGCATCACAGGTTAATGGCCAATAAAGGAAGAAGGCAAGGCTGGTTTGATCCTGGGACCGCTTCAGAGAACAGTCAAGTTGAGGAAGACCTTGAAGAAGGGGGACGTCTCTGAAAGAAAAGGGGCATTTCTTTTTGACAGTCAGCTGTCAAAATCATTTTGACAGGAATTTCTTCTTCTTCTCCTTTTTTTTTTTTTTTTCAGCTACTAGTTGATCCAAACTTGCATCCGGAGAACTGCACTGTCAGAGGACAAGTGTCTGAAACTGAAGGTCTGATATGTGAATATTCAAAAAGGTAGGTGAGGCTGGACTTTTTCACTGCAATGACTGGTGCACAAAGATGAAGTGTTAGAGCAAGGGAGAATGCAGACAGATGCTGTAGAGAGTTAAGGTTAGCTTAGCGTTTTGTGCAACCCCCTGCCCCCAACCCAGCTTAGCATGTGTAGAACTCCTGAGCCTAGACAGGAATGGGAGGCGGGTGGGGGAAAGTAAGGTCATGGCCGGGACCCTGTGAGGGACAGTAAGACTTTAAAAGGGGCAGTCACAGTGGGAGAGAAGAATCATAGTAGTAACTGTGATAACAGTGTTAACAGCACTGCAAAACGATGGGCTGCCCTGTGCAAGCACTGTAGAGCACCCACATCTGATTCCAGTGTTTCTGCTCCTGCTAACGCATCAGAGCTTTCCCCTTAAAGCTAATTTGTTGAGCATTTACTTGGTACCAGACACCATTCTAGGCACTTCGCCTACATACACAATCTTACGAATTCCTTCCAGTATCCCAGGGATGTATGATGATCACTTCAATATGATTTAATTATCCAGTCTTTGCAAGTAGTCTTTATATAAATTAAATAAATGGTTACATAGACTTTACAGACTTTAGCATTACTAACACTTACCGTAAACAAATCTGCCCAAGTGCGATATGATTTGTTCTCATCAGCCTTTCTCATCAAGGGACTGTGATAAAAATCCCGATTCTCACATCCCGTTTCCAAAGATTCGGAGTTAGTAAGTCTGATCCAGGACCGCAGAACCTGCATTTTAGCATGTTTCTGGGTTATTTTTATGCAGTTTGAGAACCTGGATAAGCTGTTCAGGTCTTGACCTGCTGAATCTTCTCTCTTGACAGTGGTTAACTCATGGTGAAACAGTATTAGGAGCACAGAGGAAAAGAAGGATGACAACAAAAATGAGATAAAAAAGGCACACCAGCATTTTTAACGCTTTGTTATTTGAGGTGTAAACAGACACCTATTCATCTACCTCACTTAACTTTGAGGTCACAAATCCACTCGTTCAATGATGTTTTCTCATCTCTCTCTGCTGGAGAAGGGATAGGCTACCCACGTCAGTATTCTTGGGCTTCCCTTGTGGCTCAGCTAGTAAAGAATCTGCCTGCGATGCAGGAGACCTGGGTTCGATCCCTGGGTTGGGAAGATCCCCTGGAGAAGGGAAAGGCTACCCACTCCAGTATTCTAGCCTGGAGAATTCCATGGACAGTCCATGGGGTTGCAAAGAGTTGGACACAGTTGAGCGACTTTCACTTTCACCTCACTTTCCCTCCCTTTGGGGCTGCCCTGGTGGCTCAGCGGGTAAAGCGTCTGCCTGCGATGTGGGAGACCTGGGTTTGATCCCTGAGTCGGGAAGATCTCCTGGAGAAGGAAATGGCAACCCAGTCCAGTATCCTTGCCTGGAGAATCCCATGGCCGGAGGAGCCTGGTAGGCTACAGTCCACGGGGTCACAAAGAGTCGGATGACTGAGCAACTTCACTTTCACTTTTCACTTTCCCTCACTTCGTGTCTCTGCAGAGCGAGCGCACCGGCCCTGCCTTTTGGATCCCACACGTCTCTGTGACCATCTCACAACACCCCTGGAATTCTTACTGCTTCGTTTGTGTAATGTCGTTTCCAATAGAGAGATTGACCAAAGTCACACTTCACTGCTTTGCAGAATATCAGACGATCCCCTTAGGTAAGCTGAGGGTAGTGTCCTGATTTAGCCACTGCATGTTTCTTTCTGTCACTGTCTCATGGGGCTCTCACCTGATCTCAGGACCACCTGCAGGGAGGGGCCCTGGAGCCTAAACTGACGCTAATTCACAGCCTCATCCCCTGGCCTCTGGTTGGGAGAGTGTGCCCAGACTCTGACTCCACAACAAGACCTCCCCAGGGCTGGGAGACTACTGTGAGCAGAGGCAGGCCAAGGTCACATCTTAGAAAGGAAGTGCTAGTTCTCTGAAAATTGCGAGGGTCAGTTCAATAATCACCCAGTGGAAGTGAGCCGTGGCCCAGGCCCCCAAGTTACAGAACGCACCCCAGGCTCTTCAGTAATGACTCGGGGCCTCAGTCAGAGGTGCTGGTGGTTTCCTTAACACCTACGGCCACAGTCTTCCGGCCAGCCCTGCCGTGTGCCTGCCAGTCCTGCAGGGTTATTAACAGGAGCCAATCAATAAAACAGACATGCGGTTCTGGTGCAGCAGGCGAGGTCAGCCAACTTCAGGGCAACCTCTGGCCTCTCAGTAAGCCCCTGATCTCTAATTGATGTCCCCTGGCACAAAGGTGCAGCCTTTACAGAGGCGCCAAAGGAAGAGTGCGGCCCTGCAGTCAATCCCGTCTTTCTCCGCAGTTTACGGTGGAGGCCCAGAGGGGAGGCTCAGAGAGCAGGCAGGGCCGTTCCGGAGGCCGCTGCACTCGCCTGGGGGAGGGGAGCCCTTACCCTGATGATGCCACGGTTCTCACTAGGCCCGCGCTTGCTCAATTTCATCTACTGGGTGCCTGTCTCTCCCCTTCCCTTCCCACAGGTGGCTTTAAAGTGTCACCACGTGTGATTTTAAAGTTAATTGAAGCTGGCTGAAATAATATTTATTCAATTATCAAATTATTATGCATGCATGCTAAGTCACTTCAGTCATGTCCAACTCTTCGCAAGCCCATGGACTGTAGCCCGCCAGGCTCCTCTGTTCATGGGATTCTCCAGGCAAGAATGCTGGAGTGGGTTGCCATGCCCTCCTCCAGGAGATCTTCCTGACTCAGGGATCGAACCTGAGTTTCTTATGTCTTCTGCATTGGCAGCCTGGTTCTTTACCACTAGTGCCCCCTGGGAAGCCCATAAAATTATTATACTATCTTGTGAAGTGGAAGAATCTTTCTCAGAATTAATCGTGACTCATGTTTGAAATACTCCTTAATCTCGGTAATGCACAGATGTCTCCCGAGCGCAATAAAGTCACAGCTGCTGCGGGCACCTCCGTCCCCAGGACGCGCTCTCCCACACTGACGTTTCTCAGGCCTGAACACTTGCATGGATGCGTTTTTCACTCTTCCAGACGAGGCTGAGACCATGATCTCAGCTATGACTGCTCACGGGATCCCTGAGTCTTTTCTTTAGAGACGTTCCTTCACTGGAATCGTGGGGCTGAAACTGTAGACACGCTAAAGCTCTTAGTACATGTTGTCAAAATGCTCTATAAGACACGTGTGCCAAATTGAAAATCTTGCTAAAAATCTGAGACAGGTCGTTCAGGGCATCCTGGATAGGACTCAGCATTTCCTGCTGATCCCGACGGACCAGGCAAAGTCTTAACCTGTGTTTTATCTGGAGGCAATACTGTTAAAAAGTGATTTTTTAACTACATTGAGTATTTTTGTTTTTTCTACCTTTTATTTTCATGCTCATCTTTTCTTTATTGATTTTTTTAGTAGAAATTACACCTTAAGAATAATAAATTTGAAACATGGATTGTGAAACCACTTGAAAAAATGGCCTTGTAAAAATATATATTGACTCAGTGGACATGAATGGACATCACCAACTCAATGGACATGAACTTGAGCAAACTCCAGGAGATAGTGGAAGACAGGGAAGCCTGGCATCCATGTGGTTGCAAAGAGTCGGACAGGACTTAGCAACTGAACAACAAAAAATACATACATATATATATATCCTCCATTTGGATGTTTTTAAATACAATAATCTTCCATTGCAGTAGATTTTCCATTGTTAAATGTGCTTGATTTCCTGGACTTTTCAGTCTAGATAATCAAGACTTCTACAAACAAGGAAAACAGTGTCTCCTCCTTATCAACGCCTATTCATCATATTTCTTTTTTTATATGAGACGTCTTTGAATTGGGGATTATAAAAAATGTTACATAGAAAAGAGCAATGATAGGCAACCTTGATTTCTTCCTGACTTAATAAAAATGTTTCTAATCGCCCAGTGCTAAGGAGGATGAAGCCTTTAGTGGGTGGATGGCTTTATTGCAACAAGGATGTCTTCCTAGCTCCCCCAAGACTTTTTCTTGAATGACTACTGAATTTTATAATTTTTCTTCTTTCTAACGAGATTACTTGTTTTATTTTTTCTCTTTCAATATTAATCTGAGTGAATTAGGTGTTGATAGATTCCCTAATGTCAAACCATCCTCATATTCCAAAGACAAATGTTCCTTGTTAGTTACACACTTGCTTCCCTGGTGGCTCAGATAGTAAAGAATCTGCCTGCAATCCAGGAGCCCTGGGTCCAATCCTTAGGTGGGAAGATCCCCTGGAGAAGGAAATGGCAACCTACTCCAGTATTCTTGCCTGGAGAATCCCATGGACAGAGGAGCCTGGCGGGCTACAGTCCGTGGGGTTGCCAAGAGTCGGACACGACTGAATGACTGACATACCACTAAACTTGTTCTTCTTAATTAATTCAATATTATATTATTTCATTTTCTCTGCCCTTTGATTTTTATTTAGTTGATTTTTTTAGTTTATTTTTATTTATTTAGTTGATTTTTTATTTTATGTTTATTATCACTTTGTAGACATTTCAATACTTTGGCCACCTGCTGCGAAGAACTGACTCATTTGGAAAGACCCTGATGCTGGGAAAGATTGAAGGCAGGAGGAGAAGGGGCCAACAGAGGATGAGATGGTTGGATGGCATCACCGACTCACTGAACATGGGTTTGGGTGGACTCCGGGAGTTGGTGATGGACAGGGAGCCCTGGCGTGCTGCGATTCATGGGGTTGCAAAGAGTTGGACACAACTGAGCAACTGAACTGAACTGAACTGAGACATTTCAAAAGTCTTAAAAAACTGATACTTAACCAATCACCACCAGCCTTAAGTTGGTACTTTTCTACATCCCAAATAACAAAACACCTGGAGTAATTAAAATTGATATTACAGCACTGTTTTTTATTAACTTATTGTCATATATTGTATTTCCATGCATGTTATAAGCCCCTATGACATTGTTATTATTTTTGTTTTAAACAGACAATATATTTTAAAATCATAATTTTCAATGGTCTTTCTTTTTCCCTAGTTCTCTGCCGTTTTTTTCTGGAATCCTTTTTCTTTGATCCTGAAGAAGGCGTCTTCGTATTTTAAATAGTGCAAAATGTGATGGAAACACTCTCAGCTTTTACTTGTCTAAAGTATTTACTTGTCTAAAGTATTTATTTTCCTTTAACTTTGGAGCAATATTTTCATTGAGGTTAGAATTTCAGAGCTTTGGGCAGTAACCCCTTCTCTTTTCCTGAGGTTACTGGGTCCCCATCCTTCACCCCCAGTTCTTGTAATATTTCTCTTTATCTTTGGTTTTAAATAGTCAGACAATCCTGTGATTAATTGCAGTTTCCTCTGCACTGTGCTTTGGATTTGCTGAGACTTTGTAAACTGTGAGGCAGCGCGTTTTGCCGTTTGCAAAGTTCTGGGAAATTACTTTTCGAGACTGCTTCTGTTTCATTCTCCCATTCACATCTTTACCCATATTTCTCTCACGCTCTGTTCTGCTGTTTCCATTTTCTCTCATCTTTAAAATCAAGCCCAAGCACTATATTCAGAATTAGTTTCAAGTTTACACATTCTATCATCTGCTTTAATTTTAAAATTAACTCAACACACATATCTTTTAAATTTTAGATATTGTAGTTTCTATTATTCTAATAGTTTTAGAATGCTTATTTGATTACGTTCATTTTGCTCACTCTTGTTTATCCATTTGCAAATTTCAGTCATAGTTATTTTGGAGTCTTTACCCACTAACAATGATATTTGATTTATCTCTTCATCTGCTTCTATAGAATATTTTATCTCTTGATTCTTTGTCACTTTTTCTTGCTTTTTGCACTTATTTTTTAGATTTATTGTAGGAATTCTGGGTTATGTTCTCCTCTAAAGAGTGCTTGATTATTTTTCCGGATTTTTCTCCTAAATTTGGTTTGCTATCCTTTTATGTATATTTGTACATGTGTAGTCATCGCTCCGTTGTGATTTCTTCTTTAACTTGTGAATTGTGTGTGGGTTGCTTGATTTTACGGGTTGGGACGCAGGCACTTTTAGCTGTTGATTTCTAGTTTGTCTCCGTAGCTGTTGAGCCCAGAGGAGGCAGCATCAGGCCTGGCCTCTCATCCAGCCTCCATCCCCAAGGACGAGGCCCTCTCCCAGAGGCCCAGGTGCACATTGTCCTCTTGCGTCTCTTACAGGACTGATCCCTGGAGGCAGGGAAGAAGGGCCCACCCTGCAGCATCCTTCAGAGTCAGGCGCACAGTCACCCAAATGCGATGGGGTCAGTGCAGAAAGAAGGAATCAGGGCTGGTCTGTTACAGAGCGACTCTGCCACAGACACCGCGCCAGGCCACCCCGCGTGCTCTGACCAGTGAGCACCCCGTTGCCAGGGCTCCTGTACCCAGACCTGCCGCAGCCCCAGTGACCGAGACGGCAGCGACTCACGTTCTCATGGACCTGGAGCCTGGAAGCCCAGGTGTCAGCAGGCCTGGCTGCTTCTCAGGCCTCTCTCTTCGGCATGTGGACGGCCTTCTTCCCTCTGAGTCTGCTCCTAATCTCCTCTTCCGAGAAGGATACCAGTCATGTTGGGTCAGGGCACCACCCATATGACCTCACTTTACCTTCGGTACCTTTCAAAACACGCTGTCTCCAAAGGCAGTCAGATTCTGAGGTTCCACACCTTGACTTCAACATATCAATTTGGGGGGGAACACATTTCAGCCCAGATCATACGCCAGTGGGCAACTCTCTGATCTCAGCTTATCTGAGCTGTTAATCATAGTCAAGGCATTCAATCATATGCTCTTAAAAAAAAAAAAAAACTCCTTTCCTGGCTCTTGAAGAGTCGTTCCAGTTCTTCTACCTTCCTGAGTGTTTCTTTTACTTGCACTCTTTAGATGACAACACTCACCCATCATTTAGAAATTCCATCTATATACAGATGATTCACAAATCATCCTTCCCCTCCAGACCTCGCTTCTGAACTATAGTCCTGCTGGTCCAGCTGCCTTCCCAGTATTTCCACTTAGATGTTCAAGAAGCATCTCAGTCCTCACGGCTTCACACTCACTCAGCCTTTACCCTCAAACCATCTTCTCCCACGGTTTTCCCCATCCTGGTAAATCATAACCCAACGTTGTTGGTTTTCAGTCTTCTCACGTCCTCCCCTCTGTCTCCTGCCCCCTTCTCCGCTTCTTGTATGGACCGTCATGGCTGAATTGTTGTTGTTCTGTCATTAACTCATGTCTGACTCTGTGCAACCCCACGCACTGCAGCACACCAGGCTCCTCTACCCTCCACTCTCTCCCAGAGTTTGCTCAAGTTCATGTCCATTGAGCCAGTGATTCTATCTAATCACGGCATCCCCTGCTGCCCTCCCTCCTTTTGCCTTCAACCTTTCCCAGCATCAGGGTCTTTTCTATACCTTCTTCAATTTGCTTCAGCGGCGATCTTGGAGTCATAGTTAGATCCTCTTTCTCCCTCTCTTTTCACCCAATGCATAATTTAAGAAAAAATGCTGTCGTTCCTCTTTAAAATATATCTGGATTCCAACTGCAACTGTGAATCCCACTGTTGGGACTTCCCATCTCCCCGAGCCTAGAAACCCTCCCGGCTTCCTCTCCAGCTTTGTCACCTGTTCATCACCCCTCCCCACCCTTCTGCTCCACAATGCCTCCTCCTCTGGTCCTTGAACTTGCAGAAGACTGTGCCAAGAGCCCCTGCCCTCCATCTGCCTGGGTGCTCTGGCTTTGGCCTGGTCCACACCAAACTCCAAACCCAGGGCCACTTCTCATGACCCCTCACTCTGCTTTCTCTCCATCACTAGGTCTTGTGGGTTTACTTGCCCATACTTCTCCACCGGAATAGGATCCTTGAAGGACAGACACTTTTCTGATCCATCTCTGTATCCTCAGAACCTGGAAGCATGCCTGAGAAGAATTAGTGCTAATAAATATTTTCTAAAGGCAATTGGACGCGTGTCTTTGTAACTCTCATCTATCTGTTAGTAAGTTTAAACATGTTTCTCTTATGTGGGTGACTTGTTCATGTTTGTGTCCGTCTCAGCTTCCTGATATTCTTCCTTTAATTTCAGACCATCATCGTTAGGAAGCTCACTTCATTTCACCCCGTGAGAGTTGGGGTCTCCTGGCAGTTACCCCCACTTCTGTGCAGAAGGACTCAGAGGGAAGCCAGGTCATGTATGACACCACCCCAGAAGCGCAGTTCCCTCCAAGCATTAGAGCTGGAACACACCCCTCTGAGGGCTTGTTTCTTCAGCACAGAAGAAGCTGCATCAGCCTTGAATCTGAGAAGTCTGCTGAACGCAGTTCCCTTTGGGTCATGAGAGCAGAGACATCGCAGACGAGCCTCCCAAGTCTGGGAGCTGGGGACCCGTCATGGCGAGCTGACTGTCGGTGTGGTGGCAGCAGCTCCTAATAAGGCACCTCTTCGAGGGGAGCTTGCGCCCCGGCCCCCTGGTGAGGTGTTTATGATTTGTTCATGGGCATTAGCGAGCTCTGCTCAAATGTGCACTGGGCCGTGTTTCTGCAGATTTCATGAATAATTAAAAGTGGAAGTCTAAACAGTTCACGTGCGGGGATTTGTGTATGATTCTCATGCCAAGGTCTTAGAACTTCATCAAGAGCACAAGGTGATTTAAGAGCTGTAGGCTCATGACGTAGGCTACATGAGAACTTTAACCCCTTCCCTTTTAAAAAAGGTGATTCATGGGGTCTGCATTCTTGACAACGGTGGATTTTTAACAAAAAGAAAAAGAGGGCTTTAAAATATTCAGACTATGCTTTCATTTAGCCGATATAAACCCAGGCCAGCATTTTCCATGCACTTTATTTGTTTTCACTAATAAAGGCTAATGTAGTTTCTACCCTGTGATGAATCCATTTTGTAGAGCGTTCACTTTGGCCTCTCTGCCAAGAAGCAAGTGATGCAGTGTCCCGGAAGAAAGTCGTTCCCCAGGAGTCCCGTCCTGAACGTTTCTGCAGATGCTGCTCAGAGTGGACCCACCCTGAGGGCCCCTCAGGGCCAATGCCTGTCAGGAGCCTTGGGGCCGTCCCACCAGGGCCACGGCCACCTCTGCCCTCTCCCCCCCACCCCCGGCCCCCCCACCCCCGGGCTGGGGCTCTCCCCGAGCTGGGTCCCTCTTTGTCCCCGTCGTCCATTCTCAGCCCAAGTCCCCTGCCCTTCCCCCATGCCCTCAGAGCCCCCTAGTCGCCGAGGAGAAGCAGGGTCTCCACGTGCCCAGCGGTCCCAGCCCCTCCTATCCTTCCTACCTGGGTGCTCTTGACTGGCTCCAAACGTGGCCGGCCTGGGGCCCTTCCTTGCTCTCCCCCTTCTGGAACCTTCCTGCTCTCCTACCCTGTCCTCTGGTTTCCTGTGGCCATGTCTAAAAGCAGGGAGGTAGCTCACACTGGGCCCACCCCAAGGTCCGCTTCAGGGGGCACCATGCAGAGGGCGCTTCTGCACAAAGAACGCAGCCAAGTGTAACCACACGTACCATAGACAGCCAGCGGGAATTTGCCGAATGACGCAGGGAACCCAGACCTAGGCTCCGTAACAAGCTACAGGGGTGGGGTGCGGAGGGGATGGGAGGGAGGCTCCAGACGGAGGGGACATGTGTGTACTGTGGCTGATTCATGTTGCTGTGTGGCAGGATCCATACTGTAAACCAATTATCCTTTGATTAAAAATAAGTAAAGTTAAAAATTTACCAGCTGAGCTATGAGGGAAGCCCCTCACTCACTTCACTAAGTGTAAACATGTCATGTACAGCACCACGTACAGAATCCCCACTTCTCCCCAAATTTTCTAAAACCTTTAACTTCTCTGTGGCAGCTCACCTCTTATGGTTCACTGTTCAAACAGCTGAAATATGAACAGGCCCTGAAGACTGTTGGTGGAGCGCCCTTGTAGAGTCAGAAACGAAGTGCGTTCCTGAGAATAAGGGCTTCCCTCGTGGCTCAGTTGGTAAAGAATCCTTCCCAATGAGGGAGACCTGGGGTCGATGCCTGGGTCGGGAAGATCCCCTGGAGAAGGGAAAGGCTGCCCACTCCAGTGTTCTTGGGTCTCCCTTGTGACTCAGCTGGTAAAGAATCCGCCCACAATGCGGGAGACTTCGGTTTGATCCCTGGGTTGGGAAGATCCCCTGAAGAAGGGAAAGGCTGCCCACTCCAGTATTCTGGCCTGGAGAATTCCACGGACTGTACAGTCCATGGGGTCGCAGAGTCGGACACGACTGAGCGACTTTGACTTCACTTCCTTTCACTTTCCTGTGAAATAACTTCATTCTGGTGGCGGGGGGGGGGAGGCGTGAAGAGGAGGGCCAGGAGATCGGAGAACCCTTGTTGGGAGCGGGAGGCGCGCGCAGCTTGGATTCAGGGGGAGCGGACGTTTGGAGCCGCAGGGAACGTGGGCACCGAGACTTCCTGTCTTTTCTCCCCCGGGACCTGCGGGGTAGGGCGGGCGCTCGGGCCGACGCCGTGGCCATCTGCCCACGGCGCGCCCAGGCTCTGCCATCAGGGCGGAGCTGGCCTGGGCCACGCGCCCCGGGTGGGGGCCCTGGAAGCAGGTCCTGCCCACGGGGCGCTTCTCGTGCTGCGGTCGGGGGCCACTCCCTCACGTCTTCCCTGCCCTCCAGGCTCCACCAGACGCCAGCTCGAGGTTTCCAAAGGGGCGGGTCCTGAGCCTGCGGGAGCGGAGGCCGCTGCGGGCGCGTCTCCCTCCACCCTGGTCCTGGCCCGCCTCCCGCGCCTCCAGGCCGCCTTCACCCCCGACGTGGGCGCTGGGCACGTGTGCGGTGGGCGAAAGGGTGGTGTCATCCTCCCACCGTGGCTCCGGTGACAGAGGCAGGGGTGGCCTCCGGCCCCTCGGATCCCCCAACCCGTACCGGCCATACCTCCCAGGGCACGTATGGGGCCCTGCGCTGCGCTTCTAGAGGGGCTGCCTCGCCCCTCCACGCCGTCCTCCTCGCTGAGGTGCGTCCTCATCCAGACTCAGCTACCGGCCAACTGTGCTTCCTCCCTTCCCCCCATCGCCCTTCACCAAGATGCATATGCGAAGCTCTCAGCCCAGGACCTCAGAATGTCACCTTGCTTGAAAAGAGGGCGATTGCAGACGGAACTAGGAGAGGCGAGGTCACAGCGGAGCCGAGCCAGCCCTCATCCAAGAGGACGTGTGAGTGTGTGTGTGTGAGTCGTGTCCGACTCTGCGACCCCATGGACTGTAGCCCACCAGGCTCCTCTGTCCAAGGGATTCTCCAGGCAAGAGCACTGGAGCTGGTTGCCATTTCCTTCTCCAAGATGACTGCTACTCTTATAAAAATGAGGCATTTGAACACAGACCCAGAGGGAGAAACTGTGTCGAGGCGCTCTGTGGCCCCCGCCTGAGACAGGGACAAAGACACACCAAGGGGGTGCTTTTGCTAAAGAGACTTCAAGTTCCCTAAAACTGAAATATCCTGGTGTGTGTTCTGCACATCAAATGCACCAGTGTCTTAAAAGTTCTAACTGAAACCCAAATCCCCTTCTTCTCAGAGGATGGTGTTGGTGTCTGGTCTCTCTGGTGGGGGGGTGGGCACACACATGTGGACAGAGCCCGGCATGCATGTGCTACAGAATAACGTGTGTTTACAGATTTCTCCAGCAGCTCCATCAATTCAAACCTCATGCAGAGCTCTCTAGGTACCCTTTAAAGGAAACAAGTGATCCAAAACAACCCAGTATTATATGGTATCTGTCTTTCTCTGTCTGAATAACATCACTTAGTACACTTAGTACACTTACATACACTTAGTATGATAGCATTGTTTGGTTCGTTTTAATGGCTGAATGATATTCCATTGTATATATGTACCATGAAAGTGAAAGTCGCTCAGTCGTGTCTGACTCTTTGCAACCCCATGGACTATACAGTCCATGGAATTCTCCAGGCCAGAAAACTGGAGTGGGTAGCCGTTCCCTTCTCCAGGGGATCTTCCCAACCCAGTGATGGAACCCAGGTCTCCCACATTGCAGCCACAAGGGAAGCCTTTATATGTGGAATCTAAAACATGGCCCAAACGAACCTGTCTATGAAATAGAAACAGACTCACATACCTAGAGAACAAGCTCGTGGTAGCCAAGTGGGGAGGTGGGGGAGGAATGGAATGGGAGTTTGGGGTCAGCAGATGAAAATGAGTATATATAGAATGGATAACCAACGAGGTCCTCCTGTGTAACACGGGAAACCGTGTTCAGTATCCTGTCGTCACCCATAATGGGAAAGAATATTAAAAAGGATATGTAAATGTGTAACTGAGTCACTTCACTACAGCAGTAATTAACAACATTGCAGATCAACTATATCTATAAAGAATACATTTTAAAAAAAAGCCAAGTGTTTATCATGTACTCATTGTGAGCAGGAGAAGGGTCTTCCTGGTGCCTATGAGAACCTTGACGTGCAGATGGCCGGGCACGTTCATCTTCATCTGTGTGAGACGGCCCCACTCCTGGGCACAGGGCTGGGCCGGCCTTATCCCCACAGCCACCAGTGCCATGACCCACAGCATTTGGGCGCCTGGGAATTGCCTGCAGTATTTGGAAAGCTGAGAAAACGTGATCGGCAAATGGGCTGAAAAGTACGATGCAATGTGAGGCCTCCCGGGGAAGGGCAAGGTCACATGACTTCTCCCACCCTCACCACTGACCATTTTGCAGAAATAACCTCTGTATTCACACATCCCACCAGACACTGGGGCGTCCGCTTCTCTGTCCGGATGCTGGCTGTTGCCACTGGAAGGCAAGCCAGCCCGGGGTCCTGCAGCACAGGCTTCTGCACCTCTCCTGAAGGGGCCTTGGTGTGTCCTGGTGACATTTCTGCATAAATTATTCATGGGAATGATGGCGGGGAGGGGAAGAACAGGGAATAAAGGAGAGAGAGGAAGAAAAGGGGAAGAAGGAGACCAGGCTTGTTTTGCCAGGGATTCAATATTTCTGCTTCCTGTTTTAATAGTAAATGGAGCGAGCCTTCCTGACAGTTGTTTCTTTTAAAATGAAATTATTAGACTGCGAATTGCCGGGGCTGGAGAGCAAATCAAACAAACAAACAAAAGATTATTTCTATTTCCTTGCTCGACGGTCTGTCCACACCAATGAATGCAATTTAGAGGCAGGGCCCCGGGAAAGAAGAGTCCACATAATACACACTGAGGCCCATTCCGCGCTGGTACAAAAGACTAAAAATAAGAAAGGCGAAAGGGAAAAATCTAGATAAAAGAGGATAATCTCAGTCCCGGAAGCACGGGGGAATTGCCTTTACTGCAACAACCAGAGAAAAGTAAAGAAACAGCATCTTTGGGCAAGGCGGTGCAGCCAGAGGTGTCAGCGGCATCCTCGCCCGACTCCAGCCTGACAACTTGGAGGGGCGGGCCCCCTCCACGTCCCCGGAGACCCTCCGCCCCCCTGGCTGCTCCTCTGTGCTGCCTGTCTCCTTCCCTTCCGCTACCTGGCCGGCCTGTAATGTGTTTTTTTCTCAGTGTTCGCTCCGTAATGATCCCTGTCTCCCACAAAGGCCACAGTGTAAATGAGATGTGACACCACTGCAGAGAGGCAGTGTTTAAATTGAAATATTATAGGAAGGGCAGCACACTGCAGACCTTTGATGTAACAGCCCCTGTCTCCAAGGGGAGCTGTGAATACAGAAGCCATTGTCGGCTGCACAGAGTTCATCGTCATTGCCAAGGGGGAGAGGAGAGAGCAGACAGAGTCAATAAAAATAATTCCAGTTGGGTCAGTGAAGAGGGGGTTGCGAGCTTGCGGGGCTGGACATACACCCCGATGGCCCCTGGCTCTGGGAAGTAAAGCCAAGAAGGACTGCTCAGTATGTAAAGTCGTTTAAAACACATTTATGGGGGGGGGGGGTCTTTTTTTGCTGCTATTGTTAGAAAAAGCAAACACATAAATCCAAGCTGTGAACGAATTGAACCTGTATATTAAATGATGAAATCGCTTGAAAATGACCTGTTAGCGATCAGTATGGAGAGAGGATCTCTGAGACAGTGAATCATCTCCCACCAGGAGCAGGGCCCCCGCAACAGGGTGTTTGTGCCCTTTGATTTCTTTGACAACATGCTGAAGCTTATCTTCACTAAGTATAACTGTGTGCAGCACTAAGAATATGCTTGCTCTAGACATGAACTTATACTAAAAAAACCCCCAAAAGAGTCCAGGATTAAAAAAAAACCAAACACCTGTCATAATCAGTAAATGAATCCAGTGAAGTTGCAGAATATAAAATCAACACACAAAGGTCAGTTGCATTTATATACACTAACAATAAATAATCAAAAGGAAATTTTTTCTAAAAATTCCATTTACAGTAACCTCTCCAAAATAAAGTACTTAGGAATAAATCTAACATACAAAATACTTGTACATTGAAAACTGCAAAACATTGCTGAAAGAAATTAAAGATATGAATGGAAAGATACACCTTTCTCATAGATTAGAAAACTATTGAGATGTCAATTCTATCCAAAGCAATCTACAGATTCAAGAAAATTCCTATCAAAATCCAAAGTTTTTTACAGAATGAGAAAAATTAATTCTTAAATTTCCTGTGGAATTTCAAGGGGTGCTGAACTGCCAAGACGATCTTGAAAAAGAGCTACAAAGCTGGAAGTCTCACACGCCCTGATTTCAAAACTTACTACAGAGCTACAGAGATCAAAACAGTGTCGTACTGGCATAAATAGTATAGCATAAATAAATAGCAGACACACAGACCAACAGAGAGCCCAGAAATAAGCCCTCAGGTGTAAGGTCAAATGATCTGCAGCAAGAGTGTCAAACCATTCAATGAGGAAATGAAAGTATTCTCACAGAACGGTTTAGGGGAACTGGATGTGTTAGTCACTCAGTCGTGTCTGACCCTTTGCAACCCCATGGACTGTAGCCCACCAGGTTCCTCTGTCCATGAGATTCTCCAGGCAAGAATACTGGAATTGATTTCCATTCCTTTATCCACATGCAAAAAATCCCCAAAATTAGAACTTTATCTTACACCACATGCAAAAATTAACTCACAGTGGGTCAGGGATCTCAGTGCAAGAACAATTATAAAGTTCTTAGGAGAAAAGCCACGAGAAAAGTTTCATGACTTTGGACTTAGCAATGACCTATTGGAGATGACCCCAGAAGTACACATAACAAAGGGAAAAAAGTAGATGATTTGGACTTCAAAACTTAAGTCATCAAAATTTAAAAACATTTGTGCATCAAAGGATACAGTCAGCAGAGTGAAAAGTCACCTCACAGAATGGGAGAAAGTATGTACTATATCTGATATGTGAGTATATAAAGAGCTCCTACAACTTAATAACCATCAACCCAATTAAAAATAGGCAAAAGGCTTAAGGAACCATTTCACCAAAGATATGCAAAGAGCCCTAGCACATAAAAATATGCTCACTATCACTAATCCCTAAAGAAATAAACAGAACCACAGTGAGATACCACATCACACCCACCAGAATGGCTACTATCCAAAAACATAAAAAATAAAAACTTTGGTGAAGATGTGGAGAAATTGGAACCCTTGCACGCTGCAGGTGAGATTGTAAAGAGGAAAACTATACTGCAGTTCCTCTAGAAACTAAACCTGGAATTACCGTGTGATTCACCATTCCATGTCGGTTTACACCCAAAAGGAACACAGTGGACAAGTAAGTTGAGACGTGTGCTCTGTAGGAGGGGAAAATTCACAGTTATGTGGAATCTTCCAAGAAGCAGTTTTTCTGTGGTTAGAAAAAGGATTGTGAGCATATTTTTATGTTCCATGGATTTCTTGTATATCTTTGGAGTAAGTTCTATTCAAGTCCTTTGCCTGTTTTTAACTTGGGTTTATTTCTGTTACTGAATTGTAGGAGTTCTTTAATGCTGTTGTTGTTCAGTCTCCAAGTCATGTCCAACTCTTTGTGACCCGTGGACTGCAGCACCCCAGGCCTCCCTGCCCATCACCATCTCTCAAGTTCATGTCCACTGAATCAGTGATGCCATCCAACCTCTGTCACCCACTTCTCCTCCTGCCTTCAATCGTTCCCAGCATCAGAGTCTTTTCCAATGAATTGGCTCTTTGCATCAGGTGGCCAAGGTATTGGAGCTTCCACTTCAGCATCAGTCCTTCCAATGAGTATTTGGGGTTGATTTCCATTGGGATTGATTATAGTTAAATGTTAATACCTCATCAGATACCATAAATATTTTCTCCCATGCTGTGAGTTATTTTCAGTTGTAGGAAACTTTGTCTTACTTTATTGTAGAATTGAATGATTTAATGATCCAGATAACTACAATGGTGTGATCACTCACCTAGAGCCAGACATCTTGGGATGTAAAGTCAAGTGGGCATTTGGAAACATCACTATGAACAAAGCTAGTGGAGGTGATGGAATTCCAGCTGAGCTATTTCAAGTACTAAAAGGTGATGCTGTTAAAGTGAGGCACTCAATATGCCAACAAAGTTGGAAAACTCAGCAGTGGCCACAGGACTGGAAAAGGTCAGTTTTCATTCCAATCCCAAAGAAAGGCAATCTCAAAGAATGTTCAAACTACCACACAACTGCACTCATCTCACACACTAGCAAAGTAATGCTCCAAACTCTCCAAGCCAGGCTTCGATAGTACGTGAATTGAGAACTTCCAGATGTTCAAGCTGAATTTAGAAAGGGGAGAGGAACAAGAGATCAAATTGCCAACATCTGTTGGATCATAGAAAAAGCAAGAGAGTTCCAGAAAAACATCTGCTTCTGCTTCATTGACTACAGTAAAGCCTTTGACTGTGTGGATTACAACAAACTGTGGAAAATTCTTAAAGTGATGGGAATACCAGATCACCTGACCTGCCTCCTGAGAAATCTGTATGCAGGTCAAGAAGCAACAGTTAGAACTGGACATGGAACAACAGACTGGTTCCAAATTGGGAAAGGATTGTTTCAAGCCTGCATATTGTCACCTTACTTATTATGATATGCAGAGTACATCATGCAAATTGCTGGGCTGGGTGAAGCACAAGCTGGAATCAAGATTGCCAAGAGAAATATCAATAACCTCAAATATGCAGATGACACCACCCTTTTAGCAGAAAGTGAAAAGGAACTAAAGAGCCTCTTGATGAAAGTGAAAGAGGAGAGTGAAAAAGCTGGCTTAAAACTCAACATTCAAAAAACTAAGATCATGGCATCTGGTCCCATCACTTCATCCCCTACAGATGAGGAAACAATGGAAACACTTTATTTTCTTGGTCTCCAAAATCACTGCAGTTGGTGACTGCAGCCACAAAATTAGAAGATGCTTGCTCCTTGGAAGAAAAGCTATGACCAACCTAGACAGCATATTATAAAAGCAGAGACATTACTTTGCCAACAAAGGTCTGTCTAGTTAAAGCTGTGGTTTTTTCGGTAGTCATGTATGGATGTGAGAGTTGGACTATAAAGAAAGCTGAGCGCCAAAACATTGATGCTTTTGAACTGTGGTGTTGGAGAAGACTCTTGAGAGTCCCTTGGACTGCAAGGAGATCCAACCAGTCTATCCTAAAGGAAATCAGTCCTGAATATTCATTGGAAGGACTGATGCTCAAGCTGAAGCTCCAAAACTTTGGCCACCTGATGCGAACAACTGACTCCTTGGGAAAGACCCTGATTCTGGGAAAGATTGAGGGCAGGAAGAGAAGGGGATGACAGAGAATGAGATGGTAGGATGGCATCACCGATGTGATGTACATAAATTTGAGCAAGCTCTGGGAGTTGGTAATGGACAGTGAAGCCTGGTGTGCTGCAGTCCGTGGGGTCGCAAACAGTTGGACAGGATTGAGAGACTGAACTGGACTGAGGTATTAAATTACCTGACTCAAGTAAACCACTCCAATCAGCTCCTTCTTCCACAGGTTAAAATACAGAGAGTTGAACACATTCTTCAGGTGCCATGGTCAAGGTCATTGGGAAGTTGGAGTAAATCGTAATGCCCGAATCAAAGCTTGATTTTCTCTCATCGGGTGGTAGATCAAGTCAGGAGGTACACAAGAGTCCTGAAAGTAGATTTCAAAATAAAACAGCACCTCTCCTGCAGTCATTCACTTTGCTTTGAAGTAAAAAGAGCAATAAACCCAAAATCCAGACTTTCAGTCTTGTCTGTGCCTGTTTCTGTCCTTAATTCCTTCATGCTAAAAAAGAGAGAGAGACAGAGAGAAAATGAGGCTAATTACTGAACCTTGGCACATTTCACTGGGTGCTGAAAAAGTAACTTGAGATCATGGACGAAAAAGCACTGAAAAGTTTAAACGTGATGCACGTGGGTTATTAGTTTTATTACTAAATGATGTATCTCGTCAAGGAGGACGGTTGTTCAGTGTCTTTTCCTCTTCTAAATTATACCAAGAATAAAAGGAAATAAGTTTATCAGAGGAATAAGCTGACCTTGTTCTCTTAGACATTTGCTATCCGCCATCATGCTTCACCTGGGCACTCAGACAGTAAAGAATCTGCCCACAATACAGGAGATCTGGGTTTGATCTCTGGTTTGGGAAGATCCCCTGGAGAAGGAAATGGCAACCCACTCCAGGATTCTTGCCTGGAGAATTCCTTGGACAGAGGAGCCTGGCGGGCTACAATCCGTGGGGTCACAAAGAGTCGGACACAACTAACTGACTACCACACACAATGTACATATTACTCAAATGCTTCTCCCCTGAAATGTTTGGGCTTCCCTAGGGGCTCAGATGGTAAAGAACCCGCCTGCAATGCAGGAGACCCCGGTTCAATCTCTGGGTTGGGAAGAAGCCCTGCAGAACAGAATGGCTAGCCACTCCAGTCTTCTTGCCTGGAGAATCCCATGGATAGACCCCATGGTGGGCTGCAGTCCATGGGGTCACAAAGAGCCAGACATGAATGAGCAACTTTCACTTTCACTTTCATCAAGCTTTAGCCTTTAAATAGGCTTTAGACTTATCGGTGTGGGTTGGTGGCGGTTAACAGTAAGGGAAAAGACACAAAAAACATTGTCAAAGTCTGTCTGCACTGTGGGGTGTTCTGCTTGGAGAACTCTTTGATTCTGTCATGTGATGAAGGAAGCACGCATGAGTTTGAGGCCAGCAAAAACGCTGATTCCATCTCCCTCTGTCCTACCCCTCACCCAGACAGCTTCTGATGGGACTTAGATTGAACTGGGGTCTTCACATGGGGGTCTAAGCGCCTCCCTTCCCACCCCCACCAGGCAGTTTGGTGAGGGCCGGGGGTGGGAATTCTGGCTCACCTCACCCCCCTGCTTTTGTTTTTATGTATTTTAAGACATTTTACTTTTAAGTAGAGTTAAACTGCTTTAGGAAGAAAAAGGTAGAGAGAAAGAGATTTAGGTGGTGATTGGGCTCCACCAGTGAGGCATCTGCCTCTGTGCTCAGTAGGAAAGCCATCTTCTGAGCACCTGACCCGTGCCTGAAAGCAGAGGGTGAAACTGGCATAAACCCAACAGCAGCCAGAAGCCTCTCTCCCAGCAGCCAGGCCTCCCTTCTCGCTCCCAACACAAACCTGGTGGCGGTGCTTCAGTTGCTAAGTCGTGTCCGACTCTTGCGATCCCGCAGGCTGCAGCCTGCCAGGCCCCACTGCCCATGGCACTCTCCAGGCAAGGATACTGGAGGGGGTTGCCATTTCCTCCTAAATACATACAATAAGCTGTCCCAGTCCCAGGGCGACTGCTCTTCTTGGACTTAATACAAACTGCAATTCACTGGCTTATTTGGCCTCAGGGAGGATGAAATCCCATTCTTCCAAGGGGAGTACCCTTTCCATTTCTGAGAAAATAGATCATCAGCTAGCAAATCACTTGGAATAGGCAGAAGATCCTGTTTCTGAATCTTTCTAAATGATAGGCCAGGATGCCGCTTGCTGGGTAGAGGTGGTACACAGCCTCTGTTACTCAGGAGTTGTGTCTTTGGGGTGAGTCACAGTCTCAGTTTCCCCAGAGTGACGGGGGTTCGGGGATGTGGCACCATCATTGAGAAAGCTGGGCGGTCCCAGGCAAACTGGGGCTGTTAACAGACCCCCACTGTGTCTTGTGGCTGCATGTCACCTTTCCTTTTCTCTTCGTAACTGAAGTATAAATGAAACAGGGGGCTTCCCTGGTAGCTGAGCTGTTGAATCTGCCTGCAATGCAGGAGACCCAGGTTCAATCCCTGGGTGGGGAAGATCCCCTGGAGAAGGAAATGGCAACCCACTCCAGTATTCTTGTCTGGAAATTCCCATGGACAGATGAGCCTGGCAGGCTACAGTCCATGGGGTCACAAAGAGTCAGATGTGACTTAGCAACTAAATCATAGATGAGATAGAGGTGATTAGATGGCATCACCGACTCAATGGACGTGAATTTGGTGACTGAATATCACCACCACCACCAACACAGAGTTACAATGTTTCAGATGTGTAGCAAAGTGATTCTGATATAATTTTTTCCTTTTTCAGATCCTTTTCCATTATAAGTTAGATATTAAATATAGTTCTGTGTGCTATACAGTTGTTGTTCAGTCACTCAATCATGTCTGACTCTTTGTGACCCCATAGACTGCAGCACACCAGGCTTCCCTGTCCTTTACTATTTCCCAGAGTTTTGCTCCAAGTCATGTCTATTGAGTCGGTGGTGTCATCCAGCCATCTCATCCTCTGCTGCCCCATTCTCCTCCTGTTCTCAATCTTTCCCAGCATCAGGGTCTTTTCCAAATGGTCATCCCTTCATATCAGGTGGCCAAAGTATTGGAGCTTCAGCTTCAGCATCAGTCTTTCCAATGAATATTCAAGGTTGATTTCCTTTAGGATTGACTGGTTTGATATCCTTGCTGTCCAAAGGACTCTCAAGAGTCTTCTCCAACACCGCAGTTTGAAAACATCAATTCTTTGGCAATTAAACCTTCTTTATGGTCCAATTCTCACATCCATTCAGGCCTACTGGAAAAACCACAGCTTTGACTAGACAGACCTTTGTCAGTACAGTGATGTCTCTGCTTTTTAATATGCTGTTTAGGTTTGTCATAGCTCTCCTTCCAAGGAGCAAGGGTCTTTTAATTTCACGGCCGCAGTCACCAGTTGCAGTGATTTTGGAGCCCAAGAAAACAAAATCTGTCATTGCTTCCACTTTTCCCCATTCTATTTGCCATGAAGTGATGAAACTGGAAGCCATGATCCTAGTTTTCTGAATGTTGAGTTGTAAGCCAGCTTTCTCACTCTCCTCTTTCACTTTCATCAGGAGGCTCTTTAGTTCTCTTGGCTACCACAAAATGGCAGCCACAATTTTGGACTTCTGTGAAAAACTTATTGGGTATGTGAATTTGAAGTTATTTTATCCCCCTGGGAGAGAATCCATAGGCATCATTAAATTTTCAGAGATGATGGCTCAAAGCAAAGGTTAAAACAGTCACACACCATAAGGTTTGGAGTCCCCAACACTTTCGCACTGATCCTCAAACTCTTATCATCAGTTGAGCATCAACTGACAAAACAAACCAGTGTCTGAGCTTCCCTTTCGCTCCAGCAGCAAGGCCAAATCTCCACCTTTCCCCAGATCAGTATCAGTGCCATGGGACTGCCTATCTCATATTTTCTTTAGAACTTTCTGTAACAACTAAGATTAAAACCAACAAACCACACTGTACATTTTGGGTTTTACTTGGCTTTGAAGCCAGAAACTGTTCAACTGACAAGCCGTCCTTTGTTTTTACAAAGTCACTGGACATGCCTGTCCTTGGCTCTCCAAGAAACCTAGGCTTATTTTTAAAACACATAATGCTTATCTTGAGACTCCAAAAGAGGAATTGAGCATAGAACATTCTAATTTTGCCAATTCTCTGGTAAGTCCAGTACTAGTCAGAGACAATGGAACCCTATTGTACACACATGGTTTTTCTCACCTCCAGTCTGCCATCAGAGTCTTATCTACTCAAAGATAAAACAAATCAGATCGAAGTTGAATGCATTAAGAATTTGTTGACTAAAAGGCTATTGTACTATCTAAATCAGGTGACATGCAAGCATGCTAAGTCATGTCCAACTCTGTACAACCCCATGGACTGTAGCCCACCAGGCTCCTCTGTCCCTGGGATTCTCCAGGCAAGAGTACTGGAGCAGATTGCCATTTTCTCCTCCAGGGGATCTTCCCAACCCATGGATCAAACCTGAGTCTCCTGAGTCTCCTACTTCGGCAGGTGGGTTCTTTACCACTAGCACCACCTGGAAAGCACAAAATCAGGTTAACATACACTAAGCGTGTTTAATGAAAGAGAGCACAGAAATGAAGGCAAGTGGCATCACCTTGGACAAATACGAACTTTTACCCCACTTATCATCCAGGACCCCAGTCATCACTCACCCCAGACTCGTAAACTAGTGGAACCAAGAGGAGGTTTAGAGATGAGCCATATTTACACCCTCGTGGTTTACAACTGTGTAAACTGAGCCATGGAGAAGCTCAACCATCGTTTCAAATTCACAGGAAAATTACTATGTTTCAGGTCTTTCTGGTAGACAGCCTTGTCATTTTGCTTCTCCCGCTGCCCCGCTGTGAGGACATTATCAGTGACTTCCTTGCAGCGTTCTGACTCACCTGGGTTTGCTGTTCTCACACCAGCCACAGTCCGCGTAATGGGGGGTAAGTCAGAAACACGTCCCAACTGAAGATTTATTTTTGGAGCAGTCCTGGGTCTCTGAGCCTTATTCATGACGTTGATGCATAACACTGTTCTTGATTCACACAGATAAGGCTGTCTGAGGGAAGGAAAGGGAACCAGCTCCCCGCTGAGCCGTTGAAAACAAACACACCGCCTGTGATGGGAGCGACTGGAGTCGCCGTGGGGGAGACGGAGCACTCTCTGGTCGTGATCCTCAGAGCTGACCAGCACACAAACTGCGGCTGGGCTTGCAAAGTTTTCGGATGAAAGTTTACGTGCTTGAGAGAATCAGTCTGGGCCAGATCAGCCCTGGGTGATTTTGCTCCTGTCGTGAAAGGAGACCCCTGGGACTGTGGCCGTCCGCACCCATAATGAGGCATTCCATCCCAGGGCAGCTAGCTGCCACCTCACCTGTTTGCCAGCCCATCCGCAGGCCAGAGAAATTCTCCAATTTAGCAAGCAAACTTAAGTCATTATTAGAAATGACAGGGAAACCTGATGAAATTGTACTTTCAATTGGAAAACAAAATTGCAATCAGACCAACATGATTTCCTCATGGTCTGACCATGCTAATGCCAGCCGAGACATGGGCAAATGTATTTAAAAGTCATAATGGAGCATTACCATGCGATCTCCTTTCACTGGCCCTTATTAATATAAAACTTCAATTTGCATGTAAATGTGGTCAACTTTCATATCATCAAAATACATGAGGCCTGGGAAAGTAATGAATTGAAGTTGGATGCAGCAATTACTGACGTTTATAAAGAATTTTAAAGAGGTCAGTCTAGCCTTGACTGAGAAAATGAGGAAATCAACAGGGAATATTGTCAATATAGCAACCGGGGGACTTGGAGTCAGTCCCAGGTGCTGGGAGCAAGATGCTGATTAATAGAGAGGGATGCAGGCGGCTCTCACCCAGAAGGGCTCGGCCAGACCCCCGGCCAGCGCGGCTCGGCATGAAAGGTTCCTGCTGGTCCTCTCTCCAGCCGCCGTGCGGTGCGACCCGGGGGGAATAGAGAAGCAAGTGTTTATGCGGCAGAGCAGGCTGAAGGTTTAATTGGACTCACTCTGCTTTCAGCTCTTTCAGAAGCTGATGTGCAGGTTAACCTTCCTCCCCAACGCAGACACTCCAGAACTGCTGGGTTTTAATAAGGCCCCCGTGTGATGGCTGCGCTGAACACTGACTTCGTTGCTAAATCGAGTTAAACTGCCTCCGTGTGTTGTAGTGGCAGTTTATAAGTTGCTTGATTTCTTTTTGTTTTTAACAGGAGATATTTATCTGGGTTGCGTGTTTCATAAATCTTCGACCACATGGAGTGATTTGGGAAGATTTTCTTTGCCTCCTGGTACAAACAACTGCACATGCAACATCCTTCCAAACATGCCCAGAAAGAAATCAATGCAGATGACATTGTTGGTGGTGGCGTTTAGTCATTAAGTGGTGTCTGACTCTTTTGCGACCCCGTGGACTGTGGCCTGCCAGGCTTCTCTGTCCACAGGATTCTCCAGGCAAGAATATGGGGTGGGTTGCCATTTCCTTCTCCAAATGATAGACATACCACTCTAATTGTGATGTGTTTTACTGCGTGTAAAATAGGTTCAGGGAATCTCTTCTGAATGTGCCAGGCGTGTGTGAACCATGCCGCATGACCAGTCAGGGCCTCTCACGGTTTCCAGGTGAACAGAAATTACACGGCCTCTTGGAGGAAAGAGACAGGTGTGGAGACCGGGCCAGGCACGTGGTCGTGGCGGGTCACACGCAGACTGCAGTGCTTGCGGTGTTCCATCTGTTCCTTGCATATTTACACTTTGCATCTCTTCCCTGTTTCTTGATTTTAGAGGCATCGACAAGCATGTTATACATGCAGCCACCGCAGAATCACACAGATGTATAAGACATCTACATGTGCACCAGCTACTTTTACTTACAGTGCTCGGTTCAAGGGGGACAGTGTGTCTGGCCTGTTCTGTGCCGAGTTTGCCAGTTTCCCCATCAGGCAGACATTATCGCTTTTGCACCAAATTCCTCACTTGACATTTCGTCGTCTCCATGGCCTTTTCTTTTTTGGCTTTTCTTTTTTTATTTTTTTGTTCCTTCCTGAGAATGTACATAAGTACAGATGCTGGGCTGCCTTTAGAGCTACACAAATACATATTTGCACTGATATGAGCACCTGCCATCACTGAAGCCCAAGTCCAGATACCATCACCATTAGTGCTGCAAGCTGACAATGGTAAGTCTTTGAATGGACAGCATGCAATTGCAATGATCTAATTATCAACCATGAAATTAAAAGACGCTTGCTCCTTGGAAGAAAAGCTATGACCAAACTAGACAGCATATTAAAAAGCAGAAACATTACATTACCAACAAAGGTCTGTCTAGTCAAAGCTATGGTTTTTCCAGTGGTCATGTATGGATGTGAGAGTTGTACTATAAAGAAAGCTGAGCGCGAAGAATTGATGCTTTCAAACTGTGGTGTTGGAGAAGACTCTTGAGAGTCCCTTGGACTGCAAGGAGATCCAACCAGTCCATCCTAAAGGAGATCAGTCCTGGGTGTTCATTGGAAGGATTGATGCTGAAGCTGTAACTCCAAAACTTTGGCCACCTGATGCAAAGAACTGACTCCTTGGAAAAGACCCTGACTCTGGGAAGGATTGAAGGCAGGAGGAGAAGGGAACAACAGAGGATGAGATGGCTGGATGGCATCACTGACTCAGTGGACATGAGTTTGAGTAAACTCCAGGAGTTGATGATGGACAGGGAGGCCTGGTATGCTGCAGTCCATGGAATAGCAAAGAGTCAGACATGACTGAGCAACTCAACTGAACTGAATTATCACCACTATGTTGTTGTTTAGTTGCTAAATCATATCTGACTCTTTTACGACCCCATGGACAGGCTCTTCTGTCCATGGGGTTTTCCCAGCAAGAATACTTGAGTGGGTGGCCATTTCCTCCTGCAAGGGATCTTCCCCACCCAGGAACCGAACTCACGTCTCCTTCACTGGCAGGCGAGTCCTTTACCAGCGAGCCACCAGGGAAGCCCAATTATCACTGTTTACCTGCCTTTATCTATCAGTAGTATTTTAAATGCTTTTAAGGAAGCTCTCTCCTTCCAGTTAATAAGTAAAGTTCCTCTCTCTCAAGAACTGCTAAATGGACAATGTCAGGGACATTTACTGAGCAGGGGAAAGAGCAGCCAGGCACTGGGAGCATCCTCCAAGCCCAGGCTTGGGATGCCTGTGTCGTAAGAGCCAGCGTTTTCCTAAGGCTTTAAGACTAAACATGTATGCTTCCCACACATGTTACCTCCTTCATGAGCTGCATCGTCACGCACTTTATATTGTGTGTTTTTATTGAGATGTAACTGACACATAGCAGTGTGTGAGTCTAAGGTGTACAGTGTGTCGGTGTCAAACATTTACATGTTGCAATATGACTACAACTGCGGTGTTGGGTGATGCTTCTACCATGTCACATAATTACCACTTCTCTTCTGCTGTGAGAACAATTAAAACGTAGTCTCTTGGCAGCTCTGGAGTTCCTAATGCAGCACTGTTGACTGTGATCACTGTGCTATACATTAGCACTCCAGAATCAGCCTCAAGTTTGTAGCCTTAAATATCTTCTTCCCACTTCCTCCAGCGCCCAGCCCCTGGTAAACCCCATTCTACTCTCTGTTTCTGAGCTTGGCTCTTCTAGATTCTACTTATCAATGAAATCACACGGTATTTGTCTTTCTCTTTCTAACTTATCTCGCTTAGCATAATACCCTCAAGGTCTATCTGTTTTTGCAAGTGGCAAAATTTCATTTTTTTATGGCTATATAGTAGTGCATTGTGTGTGTCTGTGTGTGTGTGTGTGTGTGGTAATTTTCAAAGGAAACTAAATATTGCTTTTCATAGTGGCTGCACCAATTTGCATTCCCACCAGCAGTGGGTTATTTGGGTTATTTTTCTATACTGAGTTAAATGAGCTGTTTATAAATTTTGGATGCTTGCATGCTAAGTCGCTTCAGTCCTATCTGACTCTTTGAGACCCTATAGAAGGCAGCCCGCCAGTTCCCTCTCTCTGTGGGATTCTTCAAGCAAGAATACTGGAGTGGGTTGCCATACCCTCCTCCAGGGGGTCTGCCCTACTCAGGGATCAAACGCAAATCTCTTATATCTCCTGCATTGGCAAGTGGGTTCTTTATGACTAGTGCCACCTGGGAAGCCAATGAAGTTTGGATATTAACCCCTCATTGGTCATATCATTTGCAAATATTTTGTTGCACTCAGCATGCTGTCTTTTCACTTAGTAGGTGATTTATTTTGCTATGCAAAAGCTTTAAAGTGTTTGTTCTTATTTATTCATTTTTTACTTTTGTTTCCCTTGCCTTAGGTGATAGATCCAAAAAAAAAAAAAAAAAAAAATACTGCTACAAATTATGTAAGGGTGTTGTGATGATGTTTTCTTCTAAGAGTTTCATGGTTTCCAGCCTTATATTTAGTTTTTTAGTCCATTTTGAGTTTATTTTTGTACATGACATGAGAAAGTGTTATAAATTCATTTTTCACATGTAGCTCTCCCGTTTTTCCAGCACCGCTTACTGACGAGACCTGGCTTTCCCCCACTGTATACTCTCACCTCACTTGCTGTAGACGAACCGGCCTGACGTGTGTGGCGTTATTTCTGGGTTTTCTATCCGGTGCCGCTGATTTTTACGTCTGTCTCTGCGTCGGTGCTTTGATGACTGTCGCTTTTGTAGTGTAGTCTTAACTCAGGAAGTGTGCTTCTTCCAGCTCTGTCCTTTCTCCAGATTGTTTTGTCTATTCAGGGCCTTTTGTGTTTCCACACAAAATCTTAAAATTCTTTGCTGTAGTGCTGTGGAAACTGCCGTTGGTATTTTGATAGAGATTGCACTGAGTCTGTAGACTGCCATGAGTAGCAAGGTCATTTTTGCAATAGTGATTCTTCCAATTCATGAACATGGTATGTCTTGCCATCTGTTTATGTTGTCTTCAATTTCCCTCATCAGAGTCTTACAGATCTCCGAGTACAGGTCTTTTACCTCCGTAGGTAGGTTTATTTCTGGTATTTTTTGATGGAACTATAAATGGGATTATTTCCTTAAAGTCTCTTTCTTATGGCTTCTGATAATTTGCTGTTAGTATATAGAAATGGAACAGACTTGTGTATATTAATTTTGAAATTTTACTGAATTTACCAATGAGCTCTAGTATTTTTTTTTTTATCTTTAGGATTTTCTATGTATAGAATCATGTCTTCTGCAAACAGAAAGTTTTACCTTTCCTTTCCAGCTTGGATTTCTTTTTCTTCTCTGACTGCTGTGACTAGGATTTCCAATAATATGTTGAATAAAAGTGGCAAGAATGAACATCTTTGACTTGTTCCTGTTATTAGAGGAAATGCTTTTAACTTCTCACTGTTGAATATGATGCTAGCTATAGGTTTATCATATATGATCTTTATTATGTTGAGGTATAGTCCCTCTATGGGCTTCCCTGGTGGCTCAGATGGTAAAGAATCTGCCTGCAATGCAGGAGACCTGGGTTCAATCCCTGGGTTGGGAAGATCCCCTGGAGGAGGTCATGGCAACCCACTCTAGTATTCTGGCCTAGAGAATTCCATGGACAGAGGAGCCTGGCAGGCTAAGTCCATGAAGTCGCAAAGAGTCAGACACAACTGAGTGACTAAGCACACACACGTATTTCCTCTATGCCCAATTTGTTGAAAATATTCTTCACAAATGGATGCTGAATTTTGCAGAAAGCTTTTTCTGCATCTATTGAGATGAGCAAATGGTTTGATCTTTAGTTTGTTGATATGGTTTATTATAGTGACTGATTCACATGTATTGAACTATCCTTGCATCCCTGGAAAGATCCCCACACAATGATGGTGTCTAATCTCTTTAATGCATCATTAAATTCAATTTGCTAATGTTTTGTTGAGGATTTCTGCATCAGTGTTCATTAGTGATATTGAGCTGTGATTTTCTTTTTTTGGGATATCTTTTTCAGGATTTAGTATCAGGGTGATCTTGGCCTCATAGAATGAATATGGAAGTATTCCTCCCTCTGCAAATTTTTGAAATAGCTTGAGAAGAACAAGTGTTAATTTTTCTCCAAATTTTTAGTAGAATTCACCTGTGAAGCCATCTAGTCCTGGGCTTTTGTTTATTGGGAATTTTTAAGTTACTGACTCAATTCCATTACTGGTAATGGTGTCCATTTATAATTTCTTTCTTTCTGGTTCATTCTTGGGAGAATGTACATTTCTAGGAATTTGACTGTTTCTTCTAGGTTGTCCATTTTGTTGACATATATTATAGCTTTTTGTAGTAATCTTCTAGGATCCTTTGTGTTTCTGTGGTGTTGGTTGTAACTTTTACATTTTCATTTCTGATTTTGTTGATTTGGGCCCACTCTATGTTTTATTGATGAGGGAAAAAGTTTACCAACTTTATCTTGTTAAAAAAACCAGCTCTTAGTTTCATTGACATTTTCAGTTTTTTAAAGTATCTATTTCACTTACGTCTGCTCTGATTTTTTTTAATGTCAATTTTTTTTCATTTATTTTTACTAGTTGGAGGCTAATTCCTTTACAATATTGTAGTGGTTTTTGCCATACATTGACATGAATCAGCCATGGATTTACATGTGTTCCCCATCCTGTTTCCCCCTCCCACCTCCCTCCCCATCCCATCCCTCTGGGTCTTCCCAGTGCACCAGCCCCGAGCACTTGTCTCATGCATCCAACCTGGGCTGGCGATCTGTTTCACACTTGATAATATACATGTTTTGATGCTGTTCTCTCAGATCATCCTACCCTCGCCTTCTCCCACAGAGTCCAAAAGTCTGTTCTATACATCTGTGTCTCTTTTTCTGTCCTGCATATAGGGTTATCATTACCATCTTTTTAAATTCCATATATATGCATTAGTATACTGTATTAGTGTTTATCTTTCTGGCTTACTTCACTCTGTATAATGGGCTCGTTTCATCCATCTCATTAGAACTGATTCAAATGTATTCTTTTTAATGGCTGAGTAATATTCCATGGTGTATATGTACCATAGCTTTCTTATCCATCCATCTGCTGATGGGCATCTAGGTTGCTTCCATGTCCTGGCTATTATAAACAGTGCTGCGATGAACACTGGGGTATGCTATGATCTTTATGATTTCTTTCCTTCTTCTTGCCTTTGGGTTTTGTTTGTTCTTCTTTTTCTAATTCCTTTAGATGTAAGGTTAATTTGTTTATTGGAAATGTTTCTTATTTCCTGAAACCACTCCTGTCTCATCACTAGAGCTTCAGGTCTACGTGGGCTGCGTGGGTCCTTCTCTTGCGGTGGGCTGACTACTGCGGGTGGTCAGGCAGGCTCGGTTGGCCCCAGTCAGGTTGGTCGCTGGGCCCTGCCTTGATAGCAGCTGTTCACCCTGGTAGGAGGGGCCGGGTCACAAGGCAGCTGGCTGTAGAAACCCAGGGGATCTGGGGCTACTGTTGGCTCACTGTGGGTGAAATCAGGGTTCAAACATTCCTGCGACTGGTGCCTGCCCACTGGTGGGTGAAATCAGGCCCTGGGTCAGTGCTGGTCCACCAACAGGGATAGTTGGGTCCCGGGGCTGGCTACAGGGAGCAGGGATACAGACACCGACAGGAGTGTTAGGTCCCAGAGCTGTGAGAGGGACCAGTTCCTGACACAGCTGGCTTGGTCCAGGCTTTCCTGAGCCTGGTGTTGGCAAACTGGTGGTGAGGGCCAGGGCCAGCTGGTCCCAGAGCTGGTGCTGGCCTGCTGGTGGGTGGAATGGGTCCTGCCACAGCAGGCTGTGGGGCTGTGATTGTCCTGGAGCTGGTGTCCACCTGCTGGAGGCTGAGGCGGGGGCCCAGGGCTTCTGGGGCTGGTGCCTGTCGGCTGGTGAGTGGAGCTGAATTCCATGGGGCTGGCAGCTGGACCACAGGGATCCCAGGCCCAGTGCCTATGCGCTGATATGTGGGGCCAGGGCCTGGGCTCTCTGGTGGGTGGGGCTGCGCCCAGGGCTGTCTGTGGGCTCAGGGGGTCTTAAGACCGTCTGTCTGCTGGTGGGTGAGGCTGTGCCCCTGACCAGTTAGCTGCTTGGCCAGTGCTGGTTCCTATAGCCTGGTGGACATGGGCAGGACCAGGTCTTTAAGCTCATAAGCTAGAGAGAGGATTCCAGAACTGCTCATGCCAGCACCTGCATCCATGTGGTAGAAGGGGCTCCTCAAAGGATGCTACAATGTCTGTGTCCCCAGGGTGACCTGCGGTTGCCTCCTTCCCTCCAGGAGGATCTATGAGATCAGCAGGGGGTCTGGCCCAGGCTTCTCTTGAATCACTGCTTCTGCCCTGGGCCACAGGATGGGTGAGATTTTGTGCATGCCCTTCAGGAGTGGAGTCTCTTTCTCACAGCCCTCAAGGTGTCCCCAGCGTAAGCCTCACTGGCCTTGAAAGCCAAGTGTTCTGGGGGCTCATCCTCCTGGTGCAGGAAGCCCAGGCTGGCGAGCCCCTTGTGGGGCTCAGGTCCCTCACTTCTTGGGCAGAAATTCTGCAGTTTAATTATTCCCCGTCTGTATGCTCAGCCGCTCAGTTGTGTCCAGCTCTCTGCGGCTCCATGGACTGTAGCCCACCAGCCTCCTTTGTCCATGGGATTTTTCCAGGCAAGAATACTGGAGTGGGTTGCCATTTCTCTCTCCAGGGGAATCTTCCCGACCCAGGGATCGAACTCGAGTCTCTTATATCTCCTGCATTGGCAGATGGGTTCTTTACCACAAGTGCCACCTGGGAAGCCCTTCCCCTGTTTGTGGGTCTTGACTATATCATGACTCCACCCCTTATGGTTCCTTCTTTACATCTTTAGTTGTATAAGATTCTTTCTGGGAGATTCTGATCTTTTCCATCAAGACTTGTTCAGTGAATAGCTGTGACTTTGACGTGAGAAGGTGTGAGTTCAGGGTCTTTCTACTCTGCTATCCTGTCTTATCTTCATGATAACAGTCACCCTAACAATGAAGGCCAGTTAAATGCCTCCCTGTTCCTTCAAATCTCACTACCCAACTCAACCCCCACCTAAGAGCTTCTGGACACTCAGGAATCCTGCCTTCCCTTGAATACACTTAATTTGATATTAAAATGCAGAAAATGTAATTTAAAAATACAGAAAAAAATTTAATGTTGAATGTGTCTGCCTTCCTTAGACTGTTATTTATTGCTTTTCTTCTCTGGTTGCCTTTTCTCTTCCACATCGATTGCCGTAGTGTATAAAGTTGGAACTCATAAAAACATTTTTGCTACACCAAAGAATTCATGGCTGATGCTAAAGATCAATTAGAAGAGGAAAATGCAGGAAAATCTAATCATTAGGAGAATCAGATTGATTTGAAAGATCATTGGATTTCTGTAACTCTTTGGGTTTTTCTCCTTCTGTAAAAAAAAGTCTAATTGTTAATGCTACTAACTCAAATAAGTCACTCTATCAGTTGCCCTGTTGTAAGAAAGCAAAAATCTTCTGTTTATAGATAGAAAATAATTTGTTAAATTAAACGTGTTAATTCACGTCACTCCAGCAATTCCAAGTTATCTGTGACATTCCCAATTCTTTCAAGTTTCTATAGAATCAGTGCCACAGTTTTCCAGTAATAGTGGGACAGCAGAGAGGCATCCTGGCTGTGTGTCTCTCTTTGGAGGGAGTTCACAGATGTTAAAACCCGCATTCCTGATGATCACTTGTTTCGGCCTCCTGTATGCCAAGTGTCGTATATGCCACAGGGTGGAGTGAAGTTATGCCCCTCCATCCATGATAAAGTAGAAGTTTAGAGGCAAAAAGCTCGTCAGAGACCCCACTGGTGACAGTCAGTCCCGCTGGATGGATGCACCGCAAACACTTGTTTGTCGGCTGCTTCACTCCAACGCGGCTCTTCTATAATAGAAGCTGACAACCACCCCATCCACCTTAGCTCCCTCCTGCCAGCACCCCTATTTCTGGGGTAGCAGCTCACAGCCTACTGGACCGTCCTATACACTGACCACTGACCAGCCAAACGGATGTTGCCTGGATACCAGAGCTTTCATCCCTTAGGTTGCTAGGTGGCGAGGAGGTCCTGTTGACTAAAATGGGGCATCCAGGTTCTCATAACAGGGGGAGTGAAAGTGAAAGTCGCCCAGTCACGTCGGACTCTTTGCGACCCCCTGGACTGTAGCCCGCCAGGCTCCTCCAGCCATGGGATTCTCCAGGAAAGAATACTGGAGTGGTAACTATTCCCTTCTCCAGGGGATCTTCCTGACCAGGGGTCTCCTGCACTGCAGGTGGATTCTTTACCAGCTGAGTTACCAAGGAAGCATGGGCGGGGAATGCCTCCAAATTGAAATAAATAAATAAGATTAAAAATAATAAATGCAATTAAAAAGTTAAAAAGCACACATCTGAAAAGTAAAACTATTATTTAACAGCCAGAAACCATTTGTTTTGGTTAATAATATTAATTCTGAGTTTAGATCAGGTCTGTTGAAAGGCTTTGTTTCTTTTTCTACTTAATACTAGTGACCTGTTTTTAAATATGCTTATTCTCCTCTCTGGGCTTCCCCGGTGGCTCAGACAGTAAAGAATCTGCCTGCAGGCAGGAAGCATGGGTTTGATCCCTGGGTTGGGAAGATCCCCTGGAGAAGGGAATGGCAACCCACTCCAGTGTTCTTGCCTGGCAAGTTCCACAGACAGAGAAGCCTGGCGGGCAACATCCCATGGGGTCTCAAAGAGTCAGAGACGACTAAGCGACTAACACCTTCACTTTCATACTGTTCTCTATTCATGTGAGTGAGCACCCTAAGGATCACCTTGTCACCCACATGAGGAAACTGAGGTCATATCAACCATCTACATGTTATTTTTCCAGGGAAAGAAAACCTTTAACGACTGATGCTCCCAGACTGTTTCCTCCTGTATTAAGAGGAACTCGCTTCATTTGGTTGGCCTGGGGAGGGCAAGGGACATCCCAGACCCTCCTTTTAGAGGACTTTGTTCATACTGGCCTAGAGGAAGAGGCCCCTCCACCTGCCCCACCAAGCTCTGTGTCATTAGGGTCCAAAGGAACAGGTTCCTCCCAGGAGGAAGCCCAATCCCAACCAACACTTTCTTCTTCTCCCCAAGTTTTCCTGGGCTGAGTGATTTCCAGGATTTCTCAAAGACCTTTTCTTTCTTAGTTTGTAATCACTTTGAGTCTTCTCTAAGGACACCATAGTGTCTGCTCAGCTGAGAGAAGAAACGAAAGCTAGAAAAGTACTATGATAACTCTCTCTAATTATTTAAAGACCTCTGGATGGAAAGAGGAAATATACTTATTTTATGACAGAAAGACAACCAACAGATGACTTTCTGTTTGTTCCCTCTTTTATGTATATCAGTAATAGGTGAAAATTATAAAATGACATATTCTAGCTGGATAAAAGGAAGACACCTTTCATAGTTCCATAATTAGGCTAAAAGAGAAAATGCTGAGTGGCCCAGGAGGCTAGAAAGTTTCCAGTAGAAATTGGGTGACTGTCTTTCAGAGGATGGTTCTGGGACTCCTCCATGGGAGGGAACTCTGGACTGAGTGAGGCTGGGAGTGGGTCCTGGGATCCTCCACCCAGACCCACACTTTAGGACTGAGACATCCACCTCCCTGGGATGCTGGGACTATAATCTGCTTGATACTCAGAGGATTGGACGCCCAAGGCCTCGCCCCTTCCAGGGTGGCCAATCACCTATTAACAACAAAGGCAAGCCCCGCCCCTGGGAGGAGTCTGAGGGCCCCGGTCCAGTCTGAGGTCCCAGGACCTCAGCTTGCACTGTGGAGCAGGTGCTTCTGCCCGGACTGTCCTTTATCCATGCTCCCCACCGACCGGGCCAGTCCCCCAGCTCACCCTGGTGACACCTGCACACCGCCCTATCAGCCTGGAGTCTCCAAGGAGCTGAGACAGTCCCTCCGGATACTTACTGCTTGTGAGTGTTTATGATCTTCCCGTTTCTTCTCTGTCCAGGGGAAAAGCACAAGACACCAGTTATCTCTCACCTGCTTCGGGTGTGTAAGCATGGAGCAGGCGATGGTCACTGCGGTCCTCAGGGCCACACATCCCGCATCCATGTTCTCAGGGGCTTCTGGGAAGCCACAGGAGACTCACCTGGAGTGAGCCCTCTGGTGAGAAGCCAGAGTAAACACAGACACAACCCTTTTAAAAACCACCAGCACATCCTACAAAGGCTGGTGCCAAGCTAGAAGGAACCACAGTTTCCCGACCTATAGCCTCTGAGTTCCGGCCACCATGATATCAGCATTACCGGTCGGGAGGCCTGCAGACAACGCTCCTCTGCCCAGTGGATGGGGGAACGCTGGCTCTGGCCGTGGGTCAGTTAGGCCATTCAGCTAAAACCTGGAGCTAATGAGACCAGGATACAGACCTGAGCCCCTTATGGCCAATTAATTCTGAGCAAAGCAAAAAACTCCATTCCCTGGTCAAAAGCTACTCTCTTGAATGCAGTTAGCGAGTCCATAAATGTGTGAGGCTTACCCCAAAGGGAAGCAGAGGGAAAGAGCAGGCAAAGTTCAGTGCTCGATGCCGTCCCATCCCGGGAGAGCCACTGACAGCCGCAAGCTGCATCTGTAGGTTGGGGGAGCCGCGCTGTCAGGATGATGTTTGGAAGCCTCCCCGGCCGGAGACAGATGCTGGGTTCGGTCAGGTACGGGCATTTCAGCAAGAAGCGGTTTTGGAGATGCTGCTTCTAAACCTTTGGCTTTCTCGAGCCACAGATTCCACTGCTCTGTTGGCTCCCCATGATGTAAACAGGGGCTTGGGGGTGAAACTTTGCTTTTATCCGCCCACCATTGAACAGAATCAGATGACTTTTAGCTTTAGAAGGAACCACAGAGGTCACCCCCTTCAGTGAACCCACCCAAGCTTAATCTACCTGGAGAAAGGCAACTGCCCAACTCTACTCCAAGACAGGAAGGCAGGACCTGCCGTCCTGGAAACTGCTAGAAAGCTCTGCCTAATTCAGAAACCTTCATAGCTCGAATGTATGGGTGGCCTTCTTTGGATTAATTTTACATGTTGTTGTTGTTCATTTGCTAAGCTGTGTCTGACTCTTTGTGACCCTGAAGACTACAGCACGCCAGGCTTCCCTGTCTTTCACTGTCTCCAAGAGTTTGCTCAAACTCATGTCCATTGAGTCGGTGATGCCATCCAAACATCTCATCCTCTGTCACCCTGATGCTGGGAAAGATTGAGGGCAGGAGGAGAAGGGGGCAACAGAGGATGAGAATCTTACATGTCAAATCTACAAATGAAAACAGAACTTTTGTTTCATGAAAGACACCCTAGAAGGCCTCTACAGCACCCTTTTCTCAGGGCACTTGCTTCCCCAAACCCTGTGTCGACCCATCTCCAAGGACCTTCCAACATGGAAGACACCCGACCTCAGGTCTATGAGGACATCTGGGTCTCATCACATGTAGTGGGTTCTACATAGAATCTCCCTGTGCAAGTGGACCCATTGTGATGCCTACAAAGTCCTCAGATATTTCACTTCCTTCTGTCTGCATGTGTGTCTCCATCCATCAGAGCACAGATCACGTTAGGAAACTGGGGCTCAAGACTAAACTCTTTAATCTCCACAGACCTCCAGTAAAATTGTTTCAGGTTTTAACAACATACTTACTGCAGCTCAGTGTTGGGTTGAAGACATCTAGGGATCAAGCTTCAAGACATGGTTTTCATGAAAATCACATGAAGCTTGTGTGTTCCAAACTGAGAGATTTGTAACTCTATGTGTGTATATGCATATGCTTTCCAACTGTATAAGCATATTTCTAACTATAAGTTATATATAAACTTTTAAGGATTTAAATATTGATAATAGTCAACATATTTAAGGCAAATCTGTTAAACGAATTGCCCCTTAGATTTTAAGTGGCATGCAGATGACTGTGAGGCCTTGTGAAAACCCAGTATTTCTGGGCTGGATGAATCACAAGCTGGAATCAAGATTGCTGGGAGAAACATCAACCATGTCAGATTGACAGGAATCTTGCTTCTTGCTTTTCTATTTAGACAAACAGCATTTTGTGGCTGTCTATAACATGCACACTAAAATAGACAGGGCAGGATCAAAGTCCTGGGCTGGTCCTACAAGGCCCGCTTCCTCCTCTTGCTTGTTCCAACTCCACCATCCTGCAGAGGACAACCCATCAAGACGTGCATTTCCCTAAACTGGATACAAGTTACGTGGTTTTTCAATTTCCCCAGAAAAAGGATGATTTCTGCCTTTCTTTTACACAGCCAGTGGAGACCACTAAAGTGATATTTCCCATAAGGACAGCTTGTTGCGAGGTATTTTATGATCCTTGCACCCATGCAGAGAAACATGCTTCAAAGATGCCCCCTGTTCCCCCAAATGGGCAAAGTAGCTCATACCTACTCTCTGTCTAGACTCTGGATTCTGGGAAGGCACAGAACATGTATTTTCATTTTTCAGCCCCAATTCTTAGCAAAATATGAAGCTTTTGATAAATACTGTTTAATGAATTAGCCAGTAACTGGTCCCCTATCTTCTCACCTGAAGCCTATAAGGTCACAGGAGATAAAGACGTAATAATAGCAGGTTTCTGTCCCTGTCTCCACCTGGGGTTCTCTCCAGGATGTCACTGTCCACACCCTCGAGCACTGGACTCCTCTCTAGGATTTTCACAGGAACTCCAGAGGGACCGAGAGCTCCTCAGAGAAACAGAGAGCACTTCTTTCTTCCTCATAGCATGTCTCCCCTGCAAGAAGCACCGTTCATTTATCCCGTCTATAATACAGTAAGATGCGATGGCATCCAAGTCCCTCTGGAGTGGAACTTCCATTCCAAAGGGATTGAAGGGAAATAAGAGGCCAGTGATCTTGAGCCAGGTATTTATCCTTTACGAGATGATGTGAAATGAGGCAGACAATTATGGAATTAGTTAGAAAGGAAACTTATTTTTACAAGAAAATTACTCAAGCCGCAGATTTTTAACTGTGAATGGCTAAACTCAAGACTCACCATTTCCTTACTTTGGTGGATGAGTGCAGAGCAAAGCTCATGGCAGCCCATGAGGTGGTGTCACCTGACTTTGGCCCACCCTCTCCCCTCAGAGGGGATGACCATCAGCTGTGCAGAATAGATGGTCTCATTTCGACTTTATGCACAGCAAGTGTTTATTGAATGAATGGATAAGAATTTTTAAGCTACACAAATATCACTTCAAAACCTCTTTGTTATATCATACCCATGATTCAAAATAAAGTGTGTGACATCTGTCCAAATAATTTCAAAGCATTGCTTTTTCTTAAAGAGTAAAGTATCATGTGTTTAAGCTGATTCTGAAGATGAACGTTAATCTATTTCTCAGACGTCAATATAAGGAACATTAAATAATCACATCTGGTACTATCACAAGTGTGAATACTTAAAATAACTTTTTTAACTTTCAATAGGCATTCAGTAAATAAAAGCTCACTTTATGCTTCATTTGCTTAAAATTAAGAGTCACAGAAATGTTTACCAAGCAGGAACTTGTTGATTGAATTTGAATCCAGTTTTTAAGGGGTGTCTACATAATCCCACTTCAGTTTGTCCATCAGCTTCCCTCTCTGGAGACAATCTTGCCTACAAGAGGGAGAGGTGACCTCTTTTGGTGGTGAATAGGTCCCATCACTTCATGGGAAATAGATGGAGAAACAGTGGAAACAGTGTCAGACTTTATTTTGGGGGGCTCCAAAATCACTGCAGATGATGATTGCAGCTATGAAATTAAAAGACACTTACTCCTTGGAAGGAAAGTTATGACCAACCTAGACAGCATATTAAAAAGCAGAGACATTACTTTGCCAACAAAGTCCGTCTGGTCAAGGCTATGGTTTTTCCAGTGGTCATGTATGGATGTGAGAGTTGGACTGTGAAGAAAACTGAGCGCCAAAGAATTGATGCTTTTGAACTGTGGTGTTGGAGAAGACTCTTGAGAGTCCCTTGGACTGCAAGGAGATCCAACCAGTCCATCCTAAAGGAGATCAGTCCTGGGTATTCATTTGAAGGACTGATGCTGAAGCTGAAACTCCAATACTTTGGCCACCTGATGCAAAAAGTTGACTCATTGGAAAAGACCCTGATGCTGGGAGGGATTGGGGGCAGGAGGAGAAGGGGATGACAGAGGATGAGATGTCTGGATGGCATCACTGACTCGATGGGCATGAGTTTGAGTAAACTCCGGGAGTTGGTGATGGACAGGGAGGTCTGGCATGCTGCGATTCATGGGGTCGCAAAGAGTCAGACATGACTGAGCGACTGAACTGAACCAAACTAAGACTTGTAAGAAGACATCGCCCAGCCAAACTGGGATAGCTGGTCTACCTTGGACCTGATGAAACGCCACCCAGACGGCCTGGCAGTGCTGCACCAGCACACTAATATGTTTGCTAAACTGATCAATAAGAAGATTGATAAGCCCTCTACTTGGTTAAGTTAATCTTCTTATTGATCAGCTCAGCCCACATATTGCTTCTCTTGGGCAGCCTCCTCTGCAGCTTCTCCCCCCACCTCACTGCCCTGGTTGTCTGATGCCATCAGGAAGAGATATAGAGCAACATTTTCTACATTAAATGCTTCCATTACATCAGGACCATCTTTGCCAGTAACACATATCTCCTGGAGCAGAGGATTTATGCCTGGTAGGGGCCTGACTAATTTTTCTGTGGGTGTTAGAATATTGATAATGATCTGGGCTTCTCGTCGCTCGTAGATTTTAAATTAATAAGAGTTACAAATGGAAGGCAGTAAGGGCTTCTCCCATTACAGCGCCCAAAGCAAAGATGTTAAAAAATAAGACTACAAACAAAGCTGAAACAGGCTCACACCCAATCTGTTCCTGTTTTGTTCTTTTTCTTATTGAAGAGGGCTAAAAAGAAGGGTGGCTAGAAAGTGATCATATCCAATAGAAAGGAGCCAGCCCCAGGTGAAGAGGGAAACTAAGGAAGCCCTCAGCAATGATGCTCAGTCTGATTCGGGGCAACACCTTCACTCAGCTTCCACGCTCCCACCAGGTGACTCAGGCAAGTCACTCACCTCCCATCACCTTGGCCAGTCCCTCTGTGACCTTGGACAATGACAGTGGCCTGTGCCCCCTGGATGTTGTGAGGATGGATGACAGCAGGCTTCCCAAAGGCCCCACAGCAGAGAAAAACCGAGGCTGGAAACAGAAGCATTTCTGTCGGGCGGATGAAGGGCGGTGAATGCCCCGGGGCTGTCAGAGCCCAGACAGGGCGGGTCACATGCCCGCCCAGGTGTGATGAGGGGCCAGCACCAGGGGTCCTGGGGCCTCCGTGGAATCTTGAGGAAGTGGGCAGGGTAGCGCTTTGAGAAGTCTTAAAGGCTTTGAAAAGCTGGTGCTTAAACGAAAGAGGGTCCACAGTGAACAACCCAGGGCCACGGAGTAGTGAGATTGGATTAGACCAGCCACCAGCCACAGGCTGCCCAGCTGGGCTGGGATGCTGACCAACTCGGCTGCCTCTGCTGGGTGAGTGTGAGCTAACAGCCTCTTGGACGGGAGAGCAAAACTTGGGGAAAGAGGTCCTCACACAGGGGGACGTTATTGTGTTCTGTGTGTGCGTGCTGTCACTAAGTCACGTCTGACTCTGTGACCCCATGGACCGTACCCCGCCAGGCTCCTCTGTTCATGGAATCTCCCCAGCAAGAATGCTGGAGTGGGTAGACAGTCCCTCCTCCTGGGATCTTCCTGATCCAGGGGTCGAACCCAGGTCTCTCACATTGCAGGCAGATTCTTTACCGTCTGAGCCATGAGGGAAGTCAGGGTGCCAGCTAAACACAGAATCTCTGGACTTTAAACCCTTGGGGAAAATGCTTAGTCAGCAAACAAGAGTCGGTTTAACTTTACCTCCTCCACCAACCACCTGAAGCCCTCTCCTGGGACGCCCCCCTCAATCAGGTCAGTTCTCTCCTTCCATCCCCCCAGAAGGCGGGCTTTGTCCGCCGTGACCCTCCTGGGAGGCAGCTGCTTTAACTACCCAAGAATGCATCTCAGAAATCTCTCGGCATCTTGATTAACAGGACTTTGCTCCTTTTTCATCTGTATGTTCCCTCGCTTTTCCCAGGACCCAAAGTGCTCATCAACAGGCTTTTGCTGAATGATATTCAAATAAAAGCAAGCCAGACGTAGCCCCAAAAGGCCTCCTTTTCCACGATCGCTGGGTGGCCAACGTGAGGTCAGCTTTCTAGAGCTGCTTTTCTAGGACTGAGTGCCCATACACTGGCTGCTATAGAGGCCGCTGCCGCTCAGGACCGCCTCTCGTGTTTCATGCCGGCGCCCGCTCCCGAGCCAGTCGCTGCTACGACACACGTGTGAGGAAGGCCACCCTCCCCTCGGTCCCACGGGTCAGGGAGGCT
This sequence comes from Cervus canadensis, assembly GCF_019320065.1. NCBI lineage: Eukaryota > Metazoa > Chordata > Mammalia > Artiodactyla > Cervidae > Cervus > Cervus canadensis. Next base: position 58,501,172 of record NC_057401.1, read on the forward strand.
TTACACTGTGCCTTAGAGCTGACCAAGGATCCCCGGTTAGAAATTCTGCCTTGGACCATGTAAGTAAACGTTCCAAAGCGAGATCCAGTGGTTTGATGAAACACAGACGTTCCTCAGCTCTGGGATGCTCTGTCAAGTGATGAATATAGATTTCTTTAAGCAGGAAAAAAGCTTCATGTCGTCAGTTAGGATGGAGGCTGAAGCAGGAGCCTGGGGACAGAGCCACAGAGACTCATCCCTCCAGATAGAAGGACTGGGCTGCTTGGGGCCCTGGTAGCCGGCGGACTTCTGCTGGCTTCGGCATCCAGACGACCTCATCCCATGGCACTCAGACTGGCATGTGATGATCTTTCTGCCACAGCAGGATCTGAACAAGGACTGAGAACAAGTTTTCTGCCACCTGTATCAGATGAAAAAGGCAGACTCGACAAGCCAGAGTCTGAAGGCTCCATGAGCCCCCTCACGGGGTCGGTGACATCCAGGGACGCCCGCCAGCCGGGAGCCTCAGACACGTAGACAGGGGAGCTGCGTTGGCGCCCGTGACAACTGAAGCCCTGGGCCGTCTCTGCCTATCGTGGGGATGCGGTCAGCAGAGCAAGGTGTTTAAGCCCAATTCTGGAGACACAGCCCTGATTTCTGTGCCACTACTTTTGAGTGACAGGCAGGTCCCTACATCCCTTTTATTTCTGCAAGTTAACTGAGGTTCCTGCACTTTTTCCTGCAAAGAAAAAAAAAAGTCCTCTTCTTAGCACTCTGGGACTTCCTTCTGCACACCATTTGCAACCGAGAGCTTGAACGTTCATCCTTTTTGCTTGTCTTTTGTGAAATGTCAATACTTTCTTCTGAATCTGAGAAATCCCTGGTGTACCAGAAGTGAAAAAAGAAAATTAAAAAGGAAGGAAAAAAAAAAAACCCTCCCTTTACTGTCAAGAGAAAAAGAATTCTAAATCTTTCCAGGGCAAATACTGGATATGATCCTCTTACTTCACCTTTGGATAAATTCTCACTTCAAGCAAAACTATTTTCCTTTGAAATTGCTGTTAGGCAGACACATACCAAAATCACTCAAAAGGAATGTTTTGCATCAGAATAATGTGATGTATTTAATGTATTCTGACAGTTGTCAACATGCCGGACTCTAAGATCCTTTTATTTCCATGTGTTGCTCTTTCTATATATTGGCCCCGGACACCTGTCCTTAATTAGTACCTCATCTGAGATCAATGGTTCTCCACCTTGGATGACCTTGCCACCCCTGGGGACATGTAGCTGTGCCTGGAGACACTCGGGTTTGCCACATGGGGGAGGAAGAGGTAGGTAGAGGGGTGCCCTCAAGTAACAAGCATTTGCCTTAGGGTAGAAATAACAGGGAGGTGTGTTTGTAGTCATTTGGGACCTTGTGAAATGAAGAACTTAGCATCCTAAGCTAAGAAGTCCACAGCAGCTTCTACCATAGTTCAGCAGGGAGCCTGTGGTCCTCCCCTGCCCCCAGCACCATGGACATTGAGTCAGGGGTCTTCTCCTGAATTCCCACATCACCTCTGCTTGCTCCAGCCTGACAGGGGTCCGGGGTCTGTCCTTTCTCTAAAGCATCAGGTTGTTGAGACTAGGAACCTTGCCTTAGTCCCTGTTGCTTCCCCAGAAGAAGGGCGTTGCAGGATGAGCTGAGTCACTCAGAGGCCCCTCCCACTCACCCTCACCCTGAGCGCACCACACATCTAGGCAAAGGGCTTCATGGCTCGTGACTCAACTATTCTTCCTGGCACATTCACCCATCTGAGTAGCTGCCTCATGACATCAGAGACTCTTCAGACCTCTAGAAACATTTATCCAAACATAATCATGAATCGATACCCAGGCTTCCCAGGTGGCACTAGTGGTGAAGAACCCATCTGTCAATGCAGCGGATGTAAGAGACACGGATTCGATCCTGGGGTTGGGAAGATCCCCTGGAGGAGGGCATGGCAATCCACTCCAGTATTCTTGCCTGGAGAATCCCCTGGACAGAGGAGCCAGCAGGCTACAGTCCATAGGGTCTCAAAGAGTCAGACAACTTAGCACACATGAACCCAGTACATAGGACAGAAATCACAGCCGCTCTTGCCCCACATGATACGGGAAGAAACTCCCAGATTCCGAGAGTCCTCCCCTGGGTCACCCCCATGGAAGCTAAGGGCTCCATAAACCAGGGGCCAAAAGGCTGATCTTATCCTACAAATGAACAAGCAGGATTTACTCTATGTCAACAGCATTCTCTATACAGTCAAGTTGCTGAGCTATTTCTCGGTCCAGACCATGGCAGATATGTGCCTCTTATAAACACATACCAAAAAAAAATTCTTCAATTAGTTTCATTCACAGACAACTGACAAGACAGGAAAGATGTGACTCACAGAATTTCATATCTGTTCTACCACTTGGCTTCTGCACGGCGCATGTATTATCACATTGACTGGCACCAGCTAATAAACAGCATTACAGAAAGAAGGCGACCATAATAAATGAGATTGGACTCAAACCAAGAGACTTTGAAAATGAATACTTTGGTAATTATGACCCTATCTATAAATATAATGGACAAGGTAGAGAAGCAATTTCTAATTTATGATAGTGCCAAGATTTATACATAGAACTGCAAGCAATAAATCCAAGGAAATTATATAAACTATGAAGTCTTGCTTACAATATGATATTAGTTTTACATTAAAATGTTATAAAAATAAATTGTGTAAATTTCCAAGGGGGGGGGAAATGCAAACAGTAAGGAAAGCATGGCAGGAATCTTAGTAAAGTGTGCATACATAATGAGGTATTGAAAAGTACTGTTTTGTGGAAATAAAACATGATTATATTATTCTCTCTACCATTCCAATTAAATAAAACTGAAATTATCACTTGTCCTCCAGAGAGGCAAACTCAAACACCTTCACCTAATGTCAGGGCTGGTTGGTTTCCCAGGTCAGCCCTTCAGGACATGGGTGGTGGTGGAAGCTGATCAAAGGTCCTTGGTTTTGGCCTCACGCTGTTATCCTCATTCTGGGAAGGTGCTAAAGCCCTTGGGGTGATTAAGATCATACCAGATCAGGGTCAGCAAGGCCATAGCCATTCTCTAACAAGAATACCTGCTGAGGACAATGAGATCCAGAGCTGTTACAGGATGAGACGGGACCACAGCTTGGTTCATACCTGCCACAATTTGGGTAACATGATTTAGGTAGTTACAATGGCCAAGATTGTGGTGTTGGAGAAGACTCTTGAGAGTCCCTTGGACTGCAAGGAGATCAAACCAGTCAATCCTAGGGGAAATCAGTCCTGGGTGTTCATTGGAAGGATTGATGCTGAAGATGAAACTCCAATACTTTGGCTACCTGATGCGAAGAGCTGACTCATTGGAGAAGACCCTGATGCTGGGAAAGATTGAGGGCAGGAGAAGGGGATGACAGAGGATGAGATGATTGGATGGCATCACCTACTCAATAGACATAAGTTTGAGTAAACTCCAAGAGTTTACTGGGAGGCCTGGCATTCTGCAGTTCATGTGGTCGCAAAGAGTCAGACATGACCGAGAGGCTGAACTGAATGTCAGGATGAAACCAGTCAGTCTCCCGGTGCTCCTGGGGACTGTGTGAGCTCCGTTGCTCAGTCATGCCTGACTCTGCGACGCACGGACTGTCAGGCTCCTCTGTCCTTGGGATTCTCCAGGCAAGAATACTGGAACAGGTTACCATTCCCTCCTCCAGGAGATCTTCTCCATTCAGGGATCAAACCCGCGTCTCCTGTGTCTCCTGCACTGGCGGGAGGATTGTTTACCACTGTGCCATCTGGGAAGCTCCCTAGGAACTATACACCCATGTATTAATCTGCAGCTAGGACCATATCATCTTACTTAAGCCTAGTTCAAAATATGACCTGTGCATGCAGCTTTCAATCTGTAGATCAAGGCCATGCCCTGTATCCAGCCTTGTGTCTGTCTGTCAACCAGACAGACAGACACAGTCTCTAACTGGGTGTATCATGAATGGTTTCCCCTGCTTTATAGGCATAGCCAAAGTGGGAAAACCTTCTCTCTCTCTCTCTTTTTTTTTTTTCTTAATGTTTTGATAGACTGTAAGCTTCACAAAGGTAGAAACTGACTCCTACAGAGTATATAACAGGATACCTCACTCGCAGTGCTATTTTATGAGAATTAATAGATAAACTTCACCTTGGTGAATACCTGGCACATCTGGGGAGGATACATCTACGTATTGAATACAATTATTTTTTTTCAGCAGACTTGAGTGTGTAAGAATTATCTGATTTTTCTAGGTAGATGGTAGTAAGCCATGAAAGCTAGTATTTCTTTATAACTATCAAAAATAACATGATAAAAGTGAAAGCCACATTTTGAAGATATCTGAGAGCTGTGGACACACTAAGAATTGATGATCTATATTCGCAGACAGTGAAGGGGAATCACCGCTGTGATTTGATAAACACGGTGTTTTTTCTTCTCTAGGTCCAATGCAGGCTGGACCAATGCAGAGGACTATACTAGGGTAAGTGAAAACTGTATCAATTTGCTATTCACTGGGAAGGAGTAGGTGGAACACTTTTTGGAGCTTATGTGGGGCTAAGAATTGTTTCTTTCTCAACAGCAACTCTCATAATGGACAAGGCGTTTGAGAGAATGCTCAGGGTTATCACCCCAGTAACAGTGCTGACTTAACACTGAGGAGGCAGCTCATCTGAACACAACTTAACCAGCCTCCCTGCAGGGAGAGAGAAAGTCAGCCAAGATGGTGTGTTCAGCCTCTCTCGCCCCACGTTTTGTAAACAATGACTATGTAACAGCTGAGATCATCTACTGCACTGCCCGTGCCTGTCACCAGGGGCCCACTCGCTTACGGGCCACTTTGTACGGTATGTCTTCACCATGAAAGCCCTGGATGCGGCTGCACGGGGCCTACAGCGGGGCGCCATCATGGTGATGTTCTGAGAGTATGTTATGGTTCCACTGTGGCTCCACCATGGTCACGCTGTGGCTGCCGCGTCATCCAGGAGAGATTCAACGCGTCTGCAGCTCCTATGGCTCCTTGCGGCTTCTTTCAGCCTTTTAGCTCGCACCTTGCCCACCCTGGGTTTAGCGAACACCGCGGACAGTACGGATAGCAAGACAACTGGCTCATGAACAGGATCAGCAATACAGCCCCCAACGCCCCCCAAAATCCAACAAGTCTCAGAAGGATCTAACCGATTTCATACTTAACTGTGTGCCAGAAGTAAATTCAAAACGATTTAAAGAAATACAATAAAATCCAGCAATCCAAAAAAAATTAATATCTGACAATCTATAGGTAATCACCAGACAAATAAAGAAATTGGAAAATATGCCTACTAATTAGGATACTAAGTTGTCAATACAACGAACTCAGAAGTGACACATATGGTGGAGCTAGAAGACAAATGAGTTTGAAGCAGTTATAAAAAATATGATCACAAAAGTAAAGGAAAACATAAATGTAATAGATCAATAGAATGTCTCTAAAAGACAGATGGAACTGTCGCAGATAGAAAATCATCTAGATAATAAATATGCTGGGTTTAAATACCAGCATAAGTGGTACTGCAAAAGAAAAGACCATGAACTTGAAGACACAGTGATAGAAACTATACACCATGAAGCAAATAGACTAAAAAGACTAAAATAAAATGGATATAGTAGGGCAATCTGTGGGATAACAGTATCAAGTATATATATGTATATGTATATATACATATATTTATATATATATATATATAAACCCTCAGAAATAAGACATACTGAAGAAAATACTTGAAAATACAGTAGTCAAATTGTTCTACATTTGATGAGAACCAAACTGGTCAAGGCTATGGTTTTTCCAATAGTCATGTATGGATGTGAGAGTTGGACCATAAAGAAAGCTGAGCGCCAAAGAATTGATGCCTTTGAACTGAGGTGTTGGAGAAGACTCTTGAGAGTCCCTTGGACTGCAAGGAGATCCAACCAGTCCATCCTAAAGGAGATCAGTCCTGGGTGTTCATTGGAAGGACTGATGCTGAAGCTGAAACTCCAATACTTTGGCCACCTGATGCCAAGAGTTGACTCATTGGAAAAGACCCTGATGCTGGGAGGGATTGGGGGCAGGAGGAGAAGGGGACGACAGAGGATGAGATGTCTGGATGGCATCACTGACTCGATGGGCATGAGTTTGAGGAAACTCCGGGAGTTTGTGATGGAGAGGGAAGCCTGGCGTGCTGCGATTCATGGGGTCGCAAAGAGTCCGACACGACTGAGCGACTGAACTGAAGTGAGCTGAAAAATACATTGTTTCAACAATGTTATTAACCCTAAGAAAAATCAACCTAAAGGAAAACCACACTGCAGAATATTGTAATCAAAATCCTAGAATAGGAAATAGGTCTTAAAAGTAGCAGGAGGATGGGGAAAATACATTGCATAAAGAGGGGCAAACATAAGGAAAAGAGCAGATTTTGCTAAAAAAATAGAAATTGACACAGACAGTGAAGATACCTTTTGACACTAAAAAAAAAAATAAAAGAAGGCTGAATGTTTTAGACAAAAATAATAATATTTTGTGGGTGGTTGTTATACATATATACAAGTACAAATATGCAGTAAGAGTGTTTTTTTTTTTTCTTTTTAAAGGAGGACATGATGTTAAACTGTTGAAAGCTTCTCATATTATTTAGGATTTTATAAAAACAAAAACTAACTCAAAAATGCATATTGAAATATAAAAAGTTATATATGACTGTATAACTTAATAGATGATAAAGGAGAATAAATGAAGCACGAATATTTGATTAAACACAAAAGAAGATAAATAAGAGGAATAAAGAAACAAATAAGAAAACTAGAAATAAGTAATGAAATGGTAGATTTAGGCCCAGCTATATCAATCATTATTTTTAATATGCATGTACTAGATCTTATTTAAAAGAAGAAAACTAGGTTTAATTAAAAAGAAATAAGATGCAGATATATGTTCTTCATCAAAAAACGCACTTTAATTATACAAATAAACACAATTATGTTGACATTGAAAAAATAGAGGAAGACATGTCCCATGTATTAAGGGAAATAAATTAATGTAGGACCACAAAAAACAGACAAAGAAAATTTCATGAAGCAAAATTTTACCATAAGCCAAGAGACATATTTCCAGGTAACAGGCCAGGCTCACAGGAACACCCAACAACTTTAAATTCCTCATTTCCTGAAAGCTAGCTTCAAATTATTTAACACAAAAACTGATGCAACTCAATGGAGAAAAGTATAAATATACCATCTGATTCGTAAATTTTAACACACTTCTCATTGGTTGATACAACAGTAAAACCAAAATATTAGTACAATGGAGGTTTGAACAATCCAGTGAAACAACTTAGCCTAGCTAATATTCTCTCTAAGCTTAACAACTTCTGGAAAACTTTCTTTTTAAGTCCATGTGGGAGATCTTCCTAAACAGACCATCTTCTGGGCCGTAAAGCAAGGATCAACACATTTCAGAGGACTGAAAGCATCCAGTTAAGCCACTTGAAAACACTGGAAATAAACTAGAAATCAATAGCTAAAATATAACCAAAAGGTCCACAATTATTTAAAATTAAGCAAAACTTCTCTAAATAATGTATGGATCAAAGAAGAAATCAGTGGAAAAGTGGAAAAACCAAAATATTTTCAATTGAAATGTGTACATTAACAAAAGCATTTTGCATGTGCTAAACAGAAAGAGAAATTAATTGTTTCAAATACATATATAAGAGAAAATCACATGCAGAAAATTAATGGTGTGAGCTATTGTACCAACTAACATATCTAGAATAAATAGATTAATTAAATTAAAGAAACAAGCAAAAGTCAATGAAATAGAAAACTGGCATATAACAGAGTAAATCAATAAAACCTAAAGGTGGCTATTTGAAGATTAGCAAAATCAATAATCCATAAAACCATATTTTTTAAAGGAGAAAAACCAAATTATAAATATAAGAGATGAAAAAGGAGCTAGCACTACAGATTTCCTAGATATTAGAAAAATGCAGTAATAACAAGAGGATATTATGAAATATTTATGCAAATGCATTTGACAACTTGGAGGAAATGAACAAATTCCTCTAAAAAACACAACTAATCTGAAAATCCCTCAAGAAATTGAAAACAGAATTTCCATATGACCCAGCAATTCTACTCCTGGGTATTTATCTGAAGAAAACAAAAATACTAATCAGCAAATTTATATACACTCCTATGTCTGTGGTAGCAGTATTTACAATAGCCAAGATATGGAAGCAATCTAAATGCCCATCAGTAGATGAATGGATAAAGAAGGTGTGGTGCAGATACACAATGGAATATTACTCAGCCTTAAAACGAATGAAATGCTGCCATTTGTAACAACACGCCTTGAAGATCCTATGGTAAGTGAAATAGGTTAGACAGAGAAAGACGACTACTATATGATTTTGCTTACATATGGGTCCTAAAAAACAAAACAAATGAGCAAACATAACAAAACAGTTATAGATTCAGAAGACAAGCAGGTGGTTACCAGAGGGAAGGGTGCGGGGAGAAGAAAAAAATAGATGAGGGAGATTAAGATATACAGATTTCCAGCTGCAAAATAAGTGAGTCAGGAGTGTGAAATGTACAGTGTGGGGAATATGGTCAATAACTAAGCAATAGCTTTATACGGTGACATATTGTAACTGGCTTTATCAAGAAGGTCATTTTGAAATGGATAGAAATGTCAAATCACTATGTTACATAACAGGAACTAATATAGTATTGTAGGTCAATTAATTTTCAAAATTGAATAAAAATGCATAGAAAAGAGATGGATTTTGTGGTTATCAGATGCAGGGGGTAGGAGAAGGAGGAATTGGATGAAGGCAGTCAACAGGTAGAAACTTCCAAGTTTATTTAAATAAGTTAAAACTTATTTAACTTGTGAGATAAATATGTACTAGACATGCAATGTACACACGACAGATTTAACCAATACTGACATATGTTATATATGAATGTTGATAAGAGAGTAAATCTTAAGAGTTCTTATCACAAGAGAAACTTTTTTCTCCAGTGTTTTAATTGTGTGTCTGTATGAGATGACGGATGTTCACCAAACTTACTGTGATAAGTTTTCATGATGTATGTAAGTCAATCATTATGCTGTACATCTTAAACTTATACAGTGCTATATGTCAATTATATCTCAATAAAACTAGAAGAAAAGTAAATGAATGGTTGGTTAAAAAGCACAATTTACCAAAATAAAAATTAGAAAAAAACATATTCCTATGTATGTATTTTAACTGACCACATAATTTCAAAATACACATAGAAAATGCTATAGGGCCCAACGTTCTTACTGAAAAATTCTTCTACTTATTTAAGAAGAAAATAGTATCACATTTATACAAAATTGTATGGAAAATAAAGAAAGAGAAATCTCTTTCAACCTCTTTTGTGAGTTCAACATAAACCTGACAGTAAAACTTGTCAAAGACACTGTAGGAAAAGAAAATTAGAAGCCAGTGTATCTCATGAGCTCAAATATAATAATACTAAACAAATTATAAGCAAATTGAGTTCAATGATGTAATGGGTAATACATTATGACCAAATGAAGTTTATTCCAAGAATGCAAGGTTGATTTGAGATCTGAACATCAAACAATGTAATTTGTCTCACCAGCAAAAAGGGGAAAATAAAAAGCATCTGATCAACTGAATACATGTAAAAAGCTATTAGAATTCAATAAAAAGTGAAATGAAATAAAATAAAAATATCTCAGCTAATTTAGAATAGAATGGAACTTCCTCAATCTTGTAAGAAGAATCTATAAAACATCAAAAGGAAACACAATCCCTAATGGTAAATTATTAAACACTTTTTCTCTGAGGTTAGGAAAGAGACAGTTATGTCCACTATTACCCTCATATTCCACATGATCCTGGAGATCCCAACCAGATCAATAATAAAAGGAAATGAGATTAAAATGTTAAAAGATGGGAAGGAAGAAGGAAAAGAGTCATTTTCAAGGTGTTCAATTGAAAAGTCATTTTCCAGGTGGCTCAAAAAATACAAAAGCATCTACAAATGAACCATTGAAATCAGCATGTGAATCTTTGGAGGTCTGATGGATACAAAGTTCATATCCAAAACCTAATTGCACTTTCACTGTTATTTAGTTACTAAGTCATGGCCAACTCTTTGTTGCCCCATGGACTGTACCCCGCCAGGCTCCTCTGTCCATGGGCTTTCCCAGACAAGTATGCTGGAGTGGGTTGCCACTTCCTTCCCCAGGGGATCTTCCTGACCCAGGGACTGAACTTGTGTCTCCTGCATTGCAGGTGGATTCTTTACCCGCTGAGTCACTGGGGGAAGCCACTTGCAGGTATTCTCATAACCCACCTCCACCCAGCACTCCCCAGCACCACCCCCATCCACCCACCTGGCTGAATCATGATTTAGGAAAACAGGAGCTGAGAAAGGCTGGGGTGACTTCAGGACTCGTCTGCTTCAGAGTGAAACTGACATAGTTGACATGGAGGAACACGGAGGCTGATGAGCTCCTCTCTTGGTTTTCAAATCAGAGTGGGTAAAGCACGACAATGAAACGTAACCTGATGGCTCGGTTAGCTGTCCTCCAACTCATCTCTCACAAGCTCCTTTGCAGCTGGTGAGAAGGTTTCAGCCCCCGACCTGGCCTGCTTCATGCCTGCTGTGGACGTGGATCGCCGAGGGCGCCCGCTCCCAGCCCATCACCATGGCTGGCATGGACCTTGGACAGCGCCGTGTTCCAGCCCTGGCTTCTCCGTGGCACGCACGGAGGGCTGCCCGAGAAACCCTCCCGTGAGCCTCCGTGTTCCGAGTGTCGTGTCCCGTGTCCACAGTTACCAACAGTTCCAGCTCCTCTCACGTGCCCACCCTCATCACACGGCGTCCTCCTGCCTGGCGTGTATGTCTTCACCATCGAAGTCACAGTCATCTCTCCCATCCATCACTCACACAAACACAGCTCTCGGTCTCAGGAAGGTCCAAACAGAGCGCATCACTCTGGAGTTACGTGGGAAGTTTCGTCTGGTCAGTTTATTATCCTTTTCAGTGGATTTTGAAGGTAGATGTTTTTAATTAAAAAACTTTTACAGCATCATTTTCTCTTCCAATAATTGTCATTTTTCCCCAACTGCTAGACACATAAATCCCTTTACTTCATAAGGTAACTGAAAAAATACAAAGAAAATCCAGGTTCACACTCCTCAGCATAGAATACAAATTGTATTTCCCCCTTAATTACCGTGTGCCTGAAATGGCAGTTTATTTTGAACACTTTCAAAAGGGTCTATGCAGCTTTCAAGTGTGTGTTGAATAAAGCTGACTTATTTTTTCTCTTTAATATTTTTTTCATTGTCATTTTGACTATGCAGTATAGTCTAGGAACTAGATAGTTTATGAAGCTCTTTCAGAATATTTGTATAATGAACAATTAATTTAATTCACAATTTCCAATGAATTATTAATTGTAAGAAAAGCTTCGTCTTCTATAGTATTAATGCTTTCTTTTAAAATTGAAAAACAGTCAGTGTCAATTGTCACATGCTCTTATTTTCCATTCTCTTCTGTGGCCACCAAGACAGGTTTAAAACCCACAAGAGTTTGGTTCATATCATAAAAACACATGACCTGCAATCAAGGTCTCTTCACAGGTTCAGATGTCAGGATGCTAATCCTAGAGGATCACAGCTCCACACGTGTGACTTTATTTAGCCTTAATGACCTCCTTAAAGACCTTATTTCCATGGGGTGTCAGGACCTCAACATGCATTTGAGGGGAAGCAATTCAGTCCATAGCAGTGGTCTCCAGTGATGTTCAGATTAAGATATAAATCACTCCATCCAATCCTAGGCAAACTCCTGCATTGTTGTTCTCCACTCTGCGGGTCATCAATGCCCCCCACATGCACACACAGACACACATGCTTGCACACACAGGCAGGCACACACATGCAGACACATGCACACATGCAGAAACACACATGCACACACATTAACACACACACATGCTTGAACACACAGATACCTACATGCAGGTACACACAATCAGACACACACATGCACACACAAAACATGCACACACTTGCAGACACACAGGTACATGCACACACATGCAGACACACACACCCATGTGCAGATACACACAGGCACACACACACAGGCACCCATGTACCCACATGCTGGTACACACAGGCACACACACACCCACATGCAGGTACACACAGGCACACACACACAGGCACACACACACACACATGCTGGTACACACAGGTAGACACACACAGGCAGCCATGCGCCCACATGCTGGTACACACAGGCACACACACACCCACATGCAGGTACACGCATGCACACACACAGGCACCCACACACCCACGTACAGGTACACACAGGCACACACACACAGGCACACACACACACACAGGCACACACACACACACACATGCTGGTACACACAGGTAGACACACACAGGCAGCCATGCGCCCACATGCTGGTACACACAGGTAGACACACACAGGCAGCCATGCGCCCACATGCTGGTACACGCAGGCACACACACACCCACATGCAGGTACATGCATGCACACACACAGGCACACGGCCAGGCACAGGCGTCAGCATACGCCCCCCTCATAGAGTGCCTTGTCCTGTGCTGTGCTCTGCCCTTTGATTCTCCTGCTCTGTGATTGCCACAAGAGTCTGAATCTGAGAGTGACGTGCGTTTTGTTTGTGTTGTTTTGTTATTTAATCTTAACTTTATATTGGAGTATAGTTGGGCTTCCCAGGGGGCGCTACTGGTAAAAAACCCAGCAGCCAATGCGGGAGATGCAGGTTCGATCTCCGAGTCAGGAAGATTCCCCGTAGGAGAGGGTGGCAACCCTCTTCAGCATTCTTGCTGGAGAATCCCATGGGCAGAGGAGCCTGGAGGGCTACAGCGCATGGGGTCTCAAAGAGCCGGACACGACGGCAGTGACTCGGCACACACGCGTAGCTGGCTTATGATGCTGCGTTAGCTTCAGGTGTACGACGAAGTGATTCAGTTACACACACACATGTGTCTGCTCTTTTTCAGATTCTTTTCCCATATAGGTCGTTGTGGAGTGTTGAGCAGAGTTCCCTGTGCTATGTAGTAGGTCCTTAGTTACCTATTTTATATTTAATAGTGTGTATATGTTAATCCCAAACTCCTAATGTACCCTCCCCCTCACCTTTCCCCTTTGAAACAAAATTAATCCCAAGCCAGCGTCATTTAAAGGTGAACATAAAATGCTGAAATCATCCTAATAAAACCAACGGGAAGGAGGAGCTGAAACAGGGATCGTCATACAGTCTTCTTCTCTTTCTAATCTCATGCAACCTCCCTGTCATTTTTACATAGCAGCAGGTTTCCCAAAAAAAATCGTGATTAAAATATGAATGTCAAATGTATGGCAAAAACCACTACAATATTGTAAAGTAATTAGCCTCCAACTAATAAAAATAAATGAAAAAGAAATCTGATTAAATTGAAATTGAAAAAAATATATATGAATTTTCCCCAAAAGGACTATGATAATTCTGGCAATTCTGTCTGAGACTGACCCGCCCGTTGTGGAGATGCTGTTGCTTCCATGCTGTGATTCTGGACGGCACATTTCTCAGCAGCGCACCTTCGGTTGCTCCATGCTGACTGCGTGTATGCAGTCCCGCCCAAGGTCGGCAGGGCAAGCAGCCCCACACGCTCCCACAGGGGTGACCTGTGCGCTCCTCAGTGCTGGGGACGGCCTGTGGCTCCCCCAGGAGAGCTGAGTCACACTTGAAGGAGGATCACTAGACTTGTGTTTTAAGTTTCCTTAGGAAGAGAATACACGTATGCATCATTGAATCACTTGGCTGTACACTTGAAATTAACACAGCATTGTGAATTGACTAGATGGTGGCGGTTGTTTAGCTGCCAAGCCGCATCCAGCTCTTCAGTAATACCGTGGACTATCGCCCACCAGGCTCCTGTGTCCATGGGATTATCAGAATACTGAAGTCAGTTGCCATTTGCTTCTCCAGGGCATCTCCCCAACCCATGGATCGAACCCATGTCTCCTGAATTAGCTCTGAGCTATCAAAAAAACCTTGTAAATACTTCATTTTTTTAAAATCCTCAAAAGACACACACACACAAATTATAGATTTCCTAAAAATGAAGGAATAAATTTAACCCTATATTTTATTTATTAATTTCTTTATTTTAACCCTATATTTTAATTTCAGTTCAGGTCTGTTGCTTAGTTGTGTCCAACTCTTTGCAACCCCGTGGATTGCAGCACGCCAGGCCTCCCTGTCCATCACCAACTCCCGGAGTTTGCTCAAACTCATGTCCATAGAGTCAGTGATGCCATCCAACCATCTCATCCTCTGTCATACTTTAGTTTAATGTTCTTATAAAACTGAATCAAAAATTTGAGTAGAGCAGCCAGTTCATCTCACTGTCATTACTCTGACTGCTCATCAATGAGTCTTCATCAGTGATCACGATGGCCTAAGACTGACCAGGGTTTACCAGTAATTGGGCTTTGATTATTGCTCAAGATCAGCAGTGAGATACAGAGGCCGCTTTCAAGAACCAACATCTTGTGTTACTTACTGACACGTGTGTGTTGTGTTTCAAATGCATTTCATTCATTCACAACTCATTTGCTCACTCATCATTGACCCAGAGCGCATTTGTGCCAGGTCCCCATTCTCAGCGGCTGAGGATGCAGCGATATCAGGGTGCTTCCACTGACCAATAACACCCGAATCCTAGTGACAATGCTCAAGTGACAACGGGAAATGACTCTGCCCATGGGAGAGCTTCTGAAAGCCAGCTCCATGATTCCAGACATTGTTCTTTTCCCTTGCAGACACACAGGCACACAAGCATACCCCTTCCATCAGACAGCTCAATCGTTCCTTTCATCCATCTTAAATCTGAAATTTTGTCCACAATCAAAAATACCCGCCAGGGAGGACTGCCCTGGTGGTCCAGTGGTTAAGAATCCACCTGCCAGGACAGGGGACATGGGTTCAAGCCCTGGTCCGGAAAGATCCCATATGTCAGGGAGCAACTAAGCCCATGTGCCTCAACCACTGACGACCACAGGCCTGCAGCCGATGCTCCGCAACAAGAGAAGATACCGCAATGAGAAGCCTGGGCAACCACAACCAGAGACACACTCAATACAGTTAGAGAGAGCCCTCGCAGAGCGCCGAAGACCCCGCGCAGCCAAACCTAAGTGAATGCCTTATTAAGATAAAAGCATACCCTCCACGGAGAAATGCTTGCCCAGATGACGTGCTGTGGATGAAACAACGCACAATTCCAGGACAACCGGAAGCAACTCTTTTTTTTTTTTTTTTTTCGGAAGCAACTCTTGAGCAGCCTCAGCAGTGACGCTGGACCAGGCGACCCATCCGAGGGGCCGTGTGGGCAGGGCGGGAGTGCAGGTGGAGGCGGAAGTTCAGCGTGTTGGTTAGAAGTCATCCCCGTGACAGTGTTCTCACACCTCATGTGTGGCTCATCGCTTCCTTTTCGTGCAGAAGGATGCTGGTCTTGCTCACACAGGGCACAGCCCCAGAGCAGCGGGCTCGCTCCAACATCTGTGCAAGCAGCTCATTCGATGGTGCTGGTGGAGCACCAGGGTTTGATCTTCAGCGTGAAGGTTTACATTTTACAGACACCTGTTTAAGCCCAGCACGAGAGATTACATGGGCTAGAGTTGCAACTTTTATGATAAACAGTGGTATTATTCCATACATGGGGAGGAATAACCCAAATAAACCACTATGCAAAATGCTTCAGACGGTGGTAAATGTTTAAGTGGCTGGAAGACCACAGTGTGAGGCTGTGTGTCATCCCAGTAGAGGTGGACAGCATTCCCGAAGCCGAGGGGTGTCGATGTGCACAGTACTGGGGGGTCCTGCCTTCCCGGCCTCAGGACTCGTGGGATTGGGTGAATAACTCGAACCTGGATTCTGATTGAACAGCTATACCAAAGGACCTTGTGGACTGGCCTGACATCCAGGCTGTGTCAAAAATTAAAACATAATGCAAAATATTAATTACAAATCTTTTATTTCAAAAGTGTGAACTATCATGCTTTATGCACAAACGTCTAGAACGTGGCACGATTCAGATTTAAGATGAATTTGAATGAACAGCATCATAAGAGTAAGCATCCCTGTATGTTTGTCCTGTCGGTCTATATCCTACACGTTCTCAAACGCGGCCACACCGTCTCCTAGGGATGCACAAGCCATGAGGAGCCCACCCATGACCCCACCCTGTCACGCCGCTCGTATAGCGCCACCATAAAGAGGTGATGAACATGTTACTGCTCAAACAATTATTCTCTCAGGCCCCTAAGACTACAGTGATGGAATTTCATCCTGCAGTGAACCAGAGATCCCCTCACTAACCCTGCTGATACCAGATAAAGCAAGCAGCCATACCCACTCAGTACCTGGGCAGCCCAGAGGCTGGGATCATCCACTAACCTCAAAGCGTCAGGAGAATCAATGGGCAAGTCCGTCCTTATTCAGGGCTGGCAGATGTGAGTTGATCAATATTCTATTCCAGGTTCCTCAAAAAATTAAACGTAGAATTACCACATGACCTAGGACCTCAATTGCTAGATATACACCCAAAAGAGTTGAAAACATTTAGTCAAATATGTGTACACAGACATTTCAGTTCAGTCTCTCAGTCATGCCCGACTCTCTGCAGCCCCTTGGACTGCAGCCCGCCAGGCCTCCCTGTCCTTCACCAGCTCCCAGGGCTTGCTCAAATTCATGTCCATCGAGTCAGTGATGCCATCCAAGCATCTCATCCTCTGTCATCCCCTTCTCCCCTGCCTTCAGTCTTTGCCAGCATCAGGTAAACAGACATTTGTGGCAACAATATTTATAACAGCCAAAATGGGGAAGCAACCCAAATGTCTCTTAACTGATGAACAAGCAAAATGTAGTCTATCCATACAGAGGAATGTTATGCAGCCAAAGAAAAGGATACTGCATTGAAACATGCCACAAAGCAGACAAACCTCAAAGACATGATTTCCAAAAAGAAAAACCTGTTTCAAGCATGCAGCCCCCACCACCAAGACAGAGAGAGTCACAGAAGGGGCGCCCAGACCTCACCACCAAATGCGGGCCTCGGAGTGGCTCCTGCCCTGCAAAAGCGTTTTGCTGTTACTTTGTTGCTTTCGTTTATGTCTTTACCTTTGCCTTCCTTTTGTGGAATCAAGTTGCTGCTGTTTGGTCGCTAAGCTGTGTCCGACTCTTTGTGACCCCACAGATGACAGCACGCCAGGCCTCCCTGGCCCTCCCCATCTCTCGGAGTTTGTCCAAGTTCGTGCCCACTGAATCGGTGATGCCGTCCACCGGTTGAACCGAGAGGCTCTAGCAAACACAAGCACTGGCTTCATACAGCTCACAGTGTCCCCAGACAGCACACCTTCACAGGCTCCTGATTCAAAGGCAGGCACTGAGGCCAGTCTGGACTGAGGCTGACTTTCCAGAGGACGACCTGCACGTTTATGGATGTAGGAGCAGAGGATGGGAGCGGCGTATCCGATCTGAGGGTCGTTGAGAACCTGCAGAAACCCCCACAGGCAGAACGAGTCGAGGATGAGACCGCAGAGCAAATATCGCGGAGCCGCGGCTGCAGGGACGCAGGCAGCGGAAGGCAGCTCCAAGGGCAGTAACCCAAACGTGACGTCTTCTCATGAAGAGAGGCCCCGCTGACCCTGAGAACCTGCCGAAACGTGAGCTCGAGCTGCAAGCGGTCACCCAGATGGACAGTCTCTCCTAACAGCAAGGAGGATGCCTGCGGTGGCTCGCCACCCTTGGGGCCAGCTTCCTGGCCAGCTGCAGCCTTCCCTGGTCTGTTAGGACAGCTAGCCCATGATCCTCAGGTCCAGGGACAGCCTCTCGGTGAGAACGACCATGGTTTTGCTCAGAAGGACACGGTACACCCAACAGTGATTTTTAGTGGAATCCAGGCTTCCCTGCACAGGGACGCAGAGGGGACCCTCCAAAAAAGGAGACGGAAGGACCCATGACGAAGGGCGGGAGGCGGAGCCCAGTGTCCTCGGCCAGCTGACCCTGCCCCTTACCCTCGCCTGTGACATCTGAGCTGCAGCTGCAAGGCTCTCCGCGCCCCCGCAGCGGGTGCCGCCCGTGCCAGCGTCAGACGCGGGGGGGCCCACTGCGGCCCCTCCTTCCTGCAGAGTCGGCGCCATCACCTGCCTGGGCTCCGTCCCCTCTCTGAATATCTCCTCTTTGTTTCCTAAGGGAGTGGGCTGCTTCTACGTTGCCCGCTTCCCCTCCCGCCCAATTATTACTGTTTTTAATTGAAATAGAGTTGGTTTGCAGTGTTGCGTTAGTTTCAGGTTTACATCAAAGTCATTCAGTTATATTTACACACACACACACACACACACACAAACACACACACACACACACACACACAAACACACACACACACGCGCTTTTTCAGATTATTTCCCATGATGCTTTTCCACAGGGTATTGAGTAGTTCCCTCTCCTACAGTAGGTTCTTGTTCATCTGTTTTACATACACTAGCATGTAGGAGTGATATATAGTACACACTATATAGTATATAATGTATAGTATATACTGTATATAGTATATAGTGTATAGGACCAACGTTGAAGCAGAAACTCCAACATTTTGGCCACATGATTCAAAGAACTGACTCACTGGAAAAGACCCTGATGCTGGGAAAGACTGAAGGCAGGAGGAGAAGGGGACAGCAGAGGATGAGATGGTTGGATGGCATCACCGACTCAATGGATATGAGACTGAGTAAACTCTAGGAGTTGGTGATGGACAGGGAGGCCTGGCGTGCTGCAATTCATGGGGTCGCAAAGAGTCGGACACAACTGAGCAACTGAACTGAACTGAACTGAGGGTGTATCTGTTAATCCTAAACTCCTAATTCATCCCTCCTCTCTCTTGGGTCACCCCAACTCTGCTCTTGACGTCTGTGGGACTGATTTTTTTCTATAGATAAATTCATGTGTGTGATTATTATTATTTTTTTTAGATGAAAGCTGGACGTGACAGGATCCTGTCCCCAGCCCACCGCCCAGTTTGTCTGAATGGCTTTTGGCAGCGACAGTCCTGGGGGTCCCCTCCGTCACCCTCCCTGGCAACCCCTCCCCGCGCCACCGGCCTGGCCTTCCCCTTCAAGGTCCTCGCCAGCCCGGCAGCCCATCGACTGTCCGGCAATCAATACGTTGGGTCAGAGCGGAGGGAGACCCCCAAGGACCCGCACAGCTGAAGCCTCGGGAGCAGGCACTTGAGACGGAGACTGTGTAATTAAGTGCAGGCTTGCCCCCCGCTCTGGCGGGCAGGCCCTCTCGTTAGTGGTAAAGGGCACCCTGGCTGGCCACCGCGGTCAGGCCCCTGGGGGCCCCTCTGTCGCCGCTCCGGAAGGAGGGCGCACTCTGGTCGGAGCCAGCTGGGCCAACTGGTAATGTTTTAAGAGCCGTGGAAGAGAGGGAGCTGGCCTAGGGGTAGACACAGCCCCAGATGCCAGGGACAGGGATACAAGTGTAATTCTAGACTATTAGAGTGACACACCAGATCATTTCTGCCCCGGAACCCGAGACAGTTGAGGGGATTACGCTGGACAGGCTGTCACGCAATAAAATTTTCAGAAATCCGTTAACCCCAGCTCAGATGGGCTGAATATTTTGATCGTTTGACACTGAGAAAAAGGTGTGTTTGTTAACTGCAGAAGGATAGAGGTGAGAGGCTGGGCAGATGATAGGGCAGGGATACCCCGGGAGAGGCGGCAGAAGGTGGTGGGCATGATGGGGAGGATGGGCCTCTCGGAAGCTCACCCCCGGGGCCTGGGAACCTCAGAGGGGTGGGCAGGGGGAAGCCGGGGTCACTCTGGAAGGCCCCCGGTGGCCCTCCATCCCAGCACATCTTATCAAAGGACACTCAGGGAAGTGACTGCACCCTGTCTGGGGCTGGGAGGGTCAAGTGCCCTCAGCTCTGGAGGGAAGCAGATTTTCTTTACAAATGTTTTCTTTGAAAAGTGGAAAGCCATGCCCTGTAATGGGACTTCGACCATTTTTAATTATAAAAGAAAGCCACGACCATTTTTATTTTGGAGGAAAAGGTGAAACAACGCACGATTCCGAGTCACGAGCCCTAAGAAAAGCCTGCTGCTGGCTGTGTGTGATGAGTTTAGGAGTCAAGTGAAGTGAAGGTCGCTCAGTTGTGTCCGACTCTTTGCTACCCCATGGACTATACAGTCCATGGAATTCTCCAGGCCAGAATACTGGAGTGGGTAGCCTTTCCCCCTCCAGGGGATCTTCCCCACCCAGGGATTGAACCCAGGTCTCCCGCATTGCAGGCGGATTCTTTACCAGCTGAGCCACCAGGGAAGCCCCATCGGAAGGAGTCAAGGTCATCGCCAGATCCCCCAATGACAGGACTGCAGATATACCTGCGGGGCAGCTGGGTGAGTCAAGACCCCACGTGTGGAGCTGGGGATGTTTTCCCAGCTTGGAGAAGAGAGAGACGGTGGAGAGAGTGGTCCCAAAGAGGGCTGCTGGGCTCCTGGCCTCTGCAGGCAGGAGGGAAGTGGGGTGCTCCCTGGGGCCCCCCATTCATGCGGCAGGAGGCGGCGGGAGGACCAAGACCCAAAGCCCCTCCCAGCCGCTGTCAGGACCGCAGGGGGCCCCTTATGCAAACCCGCCCCTTTCCACGCCGTCTCTCCCTCCTTGCCCAGGGAAACTGAGTCAGGAGTGACAAAGGTTCACAGACTGAGGTTTTATAATCATAGATACCTCTTGTCCAGAACTCTCTAAGCCTACGACAGCGATCCCCGCAAGATGGATGAAGAGTAAACCACCCCTGGCAGGGTTCAGGGAAATAAAGTCTGTTTCACCCAATAAATCTCTTTCTACATCAATTCAACCCTTGCCTTGTCCTTGTTAAGGCAACTGATTAAAAAAAAAAAAAAAGATAAATAAATATACTTGAGGCCAGACTTATAGGGACGCAAAACTCAAATCTGTGGTGTATTTAAAACAGCTCATTCATGGCATCCCCTACCCCAACACACACACACCCCTACTCAGACACAGCAACAGAGAAAGGGAAGCTTGGCCGGCTTTTTAGCAAGTCGCCAAGATGATTGAGATAAGGTTTGCCCAACGGTGTCACAAGGTCATGGAAAAAACCAACACAATATGCTTCTCCAAACCCACCCCATCCGAAGGCCAGCTCCCCGGGACGCAGAGCCCAGGGCGTGCGGGCAGAACAAAAGCAGGCCTCCGCTAATTGACTGAAAAATCAGCCCGGGCCCCCCTGGGAGGCGCGGCAGGCCGCAGCAGATGGAGGCTGCCCGGCGCGGGAGCTCAGAAGCCCCGGGAAACCTGCTGCGGGTCTGCTGCAATTATGGGTCAGACCTCGCTGTGCCCAGCGCAGCAGCCAGCCGCGAGCAGCGGTCACCCGGAGCCCTCCGCCGGCCTGGGGCTCCCGGCGCGCTCCGGCTCCGGAGGGGGTGGCTGGGGGTTTGTCCTGGATTGTTTTTTCTAGACTCAGCCTCTCGGCCAAACAGATGCTTTTCTCGGCTTTCTTTGATTCCGCTGATCTGAGTTAATTTGATTTCTGCGTCTCAGCCCCCAGCTCGGGGCCTGATGGGTGTGCAACAGAAGTGGCCCGGCGTTTGCTCACTGCTGACACGCGAGTCCTCGCTCACACGCCCCTACCGCTCCACGCACGATCTGGTCACAACGGCCGGGAAGATTTATGCTTCTAACCAGAGAGGAACTCTTGAGGCCACCGCTGGGTTTTGCGACTTGGAAGATGTTTTAATCACAGGTCTGCCCTGAGTCTCCCGTGCATTTGAGCAAAACTAACTGCGTTGTCTCACGCAGACTGTGACCAGAAAACTCTTAGCTGGTTCAGAGACATGATGGAAGCTAAACTCATAAATGAATGACTGAAAACGGACTCTAGACTACCCATACACCTTTGTCTTTTATGGAAGAAATAAACATCTAGTGGAATAAACAAGGAACTTTTTCCACCTCCTAACTTGAAAAAAAATGAAAATAAAGCAGGTTTGCTTTTATCACATAATCCTTAGATTAAAAAAAAACAAACTTCAGTTTCATTTAATGTCACGGTTGTTAAAAGTGCACATTGTAAAATCGTTAATTCAGGCACAATATCTCATCTGGTACAAATATCTTCATTTTTGTCCCAAATAAAGTTCCTGTAGAAGGTGCTTCATTGGTAAATCTGTAACTCCCTCGCTGATGTGAAAAAAAGTCCAATCTGAGGAAAAATGAAGACTTTCAAGCCAGCCTACATGTAGCTGATGATGATTTTTAAATATAGGGCACACATCATTTCTTCGTGCATTTCTCATGAGATATATAGATATTCTATCAATAACAGCAACATTCAATTATTTGTGTCAATAAAAATAGTATACTGTTATAACAATGTGAGAAAACATAGCATGAAAAAATCACCCGTAGTCTGCAGAACAAACGTTTTTTATCACTTTATCTATTCCCTTTTATTTTTTCACACCAACTTTTCTATAAGATTAAATGTAGTCAACAGTTTTGTAGTATAACCCGTTTCACTTAACATTATTGCAAACCTGCTTTTTCTTATTACTGCAATTTTTATGATCATCCCTTTTATATTCTAGCAAGTGACATCCTCATAACTGACCTAGCTCTTCTGCTGTTACTGGCCTTTTGGGTTTTTTCTTCAATTTTAATTTTTACAATACCATACAATAAGATTGCCCCATTTTTTAGTGTATAGATCTATGCCAAGATTATCGCAATCATGATATAGGAGAGCTATATCGAACATCTTGTGAGTGTCTCTCTCTACCCCTTCATCATTGTGTCTTCTCTTCACTCTGACCCTCAGCAGTATGATCTCTCTTCCGTCATCATGGCTTTGCCTGCTTGAGAATGTCAGAGGAATATAAACGGGATCCCACAATAATCCCGACGCTGGCTGCTTTCACCCAATACAACATCTCTGAGACTCACCCAAGTTGTGTGTCTCGTTGATGGGACACCGGCCTCTTTACTGAGGAGCAGGGATCAGCTTTGACTTTCCTGGTGACCCAGGTGGTAAAGAATCTGCCTGTAATGCGGGGGACCCAGGTTCGATCCCTGGGTCAAGAAGATCCCCTGGAGAAGGGAATGGCAACCCACGCCAGTATTCTCGCCCCGGTGGGCTGCAGTCCGTATTGTCATAAAGAGTCAGACACGACTGAGTGACTAACTCTTTCGCAGGGATCAGGCTGTGGCTGCACCCGGGCCTGAGAATCCATCTCCTGGTGAAGGACATTCAGGTGCTTCTGCCGTTTGCTGTCACAAGTACAGTCACTGTGTTTATGCACAGGCTTTTGTGTGGACATACATTTTCATTTATCTGGAATAAATGCCCCGGGGTGGAGTTGCTGGCTCACATGGTAAATACACAGTTAAGTTTACAAGAAAATGCCTAGTTGTTTTCCAGAAAGACTGTATCATTTTTCTTTTTCTTTTAAATTGAAGTATAGTTCATTTACTATGTGCATTAGTTTTAGGTGTACAGTGATATATATAAATATATATATGTGTGTGTGTATATATAATATATAAATATTATATATATATGTTTATATATATATTATATATATATATATATAAAATTCTTTTCCTTATAGGTTACTACAAAACATTGAGTAGAGTTCCCTGTGCTATATAGTAGGTCCTGGTTGCTTAAGTATTTTATATATAATAGTGTGTGTATGTTCATCCCAAACTTATCCCTCCCCTACATTCCCTATTGGTACCTGTGGTTGTTTTCTATGTCTGTGGGTCTCTTTTGTTTTATATATAAATTTCATTGTATCATTTTCTAAGATTCCATATATAGATGACATCATATGACACTTGCCTTTCACTGTCTGACTTACTTCCCTCAGTATGATGATCTCCAGGTCTGTCCATGTGGCTGCAAATGGCATTCTACCATTCTTTCTCTAGCTGTGTGGTATTCATTTTTCATTACACTCAGCAGTGTACACCCTGGCTGTTCCACACCATCAAAGCACTTGAGGTGGTCACGACCTTCTATTCTAGTCGTGTTAGTAGATGTGGAACACTAGCTCACCACGGCTTTATTTTGCTTTCCACAATGGCCAAGATAGAACACATCTTTTCATGTGCTGCTTGCTATTCCTATTTTGGGAAATGACTGTCCAAGTATTTTGCCGAATTTTAATTGGATTATTTTTCTGGTTAGTTTTAAAGATATATATATTTTTTTCCTATGTATTTTTTTTCCTATATTTTCTGGAGAGTAGATAGATAAATAGATGGATGATAGATATAGATAGATATATTCTGGACAAGTCTATTTTCAGATATGTGATTTACAAATATGTTTTCTCAATACGCAATTTATATATGAGTTTCTTAACCTTGTCTTTCAGAGTGAAGTTTTTCATTTCGATGATGTCACTTCTGTAATTTTTTTCAGTAATAAGATCTTATTTGGTAAGTTGTTGATATTCGTAGTGTAGAGTTATTTGCAGTCTTCCCTTATTATCCCTCTAATGTTGTGAGGTGGTATCATCTCTTTCATTGTTGATATTGATAATTTGCACTTTTTTTCTTTTTTTGTCAATCTAACCAGAAGTTTATCAATATTATTGATCATTTCAAAGAAGCAGCTTTCAGTTTTTTTCATTTTCTCTTTTTCTTTTTCTGTTTTGAATTTCATGGATTTCTTTTTATTCCCTTCTCCTATGCCTGTTTTGCTGGGGTTTTTCTTTCTGACTTCTTAAAAAAGTAGCTTGGATCTTTGATATGAAATTTTTCTTAGTTTCTCATACACACATTTAATGCTATAAATTCTCAAAATACTGTTTCAAGGACATACCATAGATCTGACATGGCATATAATCATTTTACTTTTATTCAGATTATTTCTAATATCTCTTGATATTATTCACTCCATGGATTATTTAGAAATATGTTGGTTAATTTCTAAGTGTCTAGACATTTTCTTGATATCATTCTTTTATTGGTTTCCTGTTTAATTCTATTATAGTTCAAAAATATATTTTGCATGATTTCAACTTTTTATTGAATAATTAAGATTTGTTTTGTGATTAGGAACATGGATAATCTTGGTGAACATTACATGTGAAAAGATATGTGTTATCTTTTGGAGTGAAATGCTGTTTAAATCTTTAAGTCCTCTTGGCTGATGGCACTGTTCAGTTCTTCCATATTCTTGCTAAATTTCTACATACAAGTTACATATGTTACAGAGAGGTGAATTTAGAGCCTCCAACTATCATTGTGCATTTTTCTCTTCTCCTTTCATTCTGTCAGTTTTTACTTCATGTTGGTAGATGCATACATAATTAAAAATATTTCTATGTCTTCTTAGGGAATGTATTCATTCACCATTCTATAATGTCCCTCTTCAGTTCAGTTCAGTCAGTCAGTCATGTTCGACTCTTTGCGACCCCATGGACTGCAGCACGCCTTCCCTGTCTTCCCTGTCCTTCACCATCTCCCAGAGCTGGCTCAAATTTATGTCCATCGAGTCAGTGATGCCATCCAACCATCTCATCCTCTGTCGTCCCCTTCTCCTCCTGCCCTCACTCTTTCCCAGCATCAGGGTCTTCTCCACTGAGTCACTTCTTCACATCAGGTGGCCAAAGTATTGGCGTTTCAGCTTCAGCATCAGTCCTTCCAATGAACACCCAGGACTGATCTCCTTTAGGATGGACTGGTTGGATCTCCCTGCAGTCCAAGGGACTCTCAAGAGTCTTTTCCAACACCACAGTTCAAAAGCATCAATTCTTTGGTGCTCAGGTTTCTTTATAATCCAGCTCTCATATGACTACTGGAAAAACATAGCTTTGACTAGACGGACCTTTGTTGGCAAAGTAATGTCTCTGCTTTTTAATATGCTGTCTAGGTTGGTCATAACTTTCCTCCCAAGGAGTAAGCATCTTTTAATTTCGTGGCTGCAATCACCATCTGCAGTGATTTTGGAGCCAGCCAAAAACAGTCTGACACTGTTTCCACTGTTTCCCCATCTATTTGCCATGAAGAGATGGGCCTGGATGCCATGATCTTAGTTTTCTGAATGTTGAGCTTTAAGCCAACTTTTTCACCCTCCTCTTTCACTTTCATCAATGTCCCTCTTAGCCCTGGTCATCTTCTTTGCTCTGGATCTCTTTCATTTAATGTTAGTATAGCCACTTGGGTTTCTTTTAATTAGAGTTTTCAAGGTGTATCTTTTCCCATCCTTTTACTTTATATCGTCACAGTTTAAGTGAGTTCATTATAGACAGCACAGAGTTGGGTCATTTCTTTAATCCGTTGTGATAATCTCCATATTTTTAACCGGTATATTTAGACCATTTATATTTAAGGCAATTACTGACGTATTTGGATTTGGGTCTACCATTTTTTAAATTTGTTTTCTTTTTCTTCCTTTTGTTATTATTTCTCAGTTCTCCATTTTTGCCTTGGTTGGGTTATTTATATTTTTGGTATTCCTCCTTAGTTCATCTATTGTAATTTTTTAAGTTTTGGTGGCACTGGATCTTAGTTGCAGCAGGTGGAATCTTCAATCTTTGTTGCACATGCAGGATCTTTAGTTGCAACATGCAAGCTCTTAATTGCAGTGTGTGGGATCTGGTTCCTAACCAGGGATCAAACCTAGGCCCCCTGCATTGGGAATGTGGAATCTTAGCCGCTGAGCCCTTAGGGAAGTCCCCATCTATTGCAATTTGATGCTCTATCTATATCTATATATAGATTGATAGATACTAGAATGTGTATAGGTGTGTGTGTAACTTTTAAAGTTTTTCTAAGGATTATAATATACATACTTCACTCTTCACAGCTTGTTTAGAATCAATATTTTACCTTACAAACATATAGACTATCTTCACCTTCTATGTTCTAGTTGTCTTATAATATTACATCAACATATATTGAAAACGCTATCACAAGATGTTATAAATTTTGCTTTGGGGCATTCAACCTATTTTAATTATCTAAACAGGAGAAGAATCAATTATATTCACTCAGACATTTACCATTTCTGTTGCTTTTCCTTCATCCTTACATTCAAATATTCCTTCAAGTATCTTTTCCCATCTGTTGAAAGGTTTCCCAGTAATTCTGTTAGAGTAGGTTTTCGGCACCAAATTCTCTCATGATTTCTCCATCTGGGAATGTCTTTATTTTGCCTTCATTGCCAAAAGATATAGAATTTAGGGTTGACAGTTCCTCAAAACTTTAGAAATGGTCTATGTCTTCCTCCTGTCTTCATCATTTCTGATGAAAAATCTATAGTCCTACTAACCATATCCCAACAGACAATGTATCTATCATATTCAGTGGTGCTTAAAACATTAAAAAAAATTTTAGCTTTCAGTATTTTTATTGTGATGTATCTTAAGATGGACTCTTTTGGTTTACCCTGCTAAGAAGTCACATAGCTTCTTCAGTCTGTAGAATTCTACCTTTACTTTTTCAGTTTTTTTTTTTTTTTAATTTAACACCAAACTCCTCCTCTCCTTCTCCAGGACTACTCTGATTGCATAAATGTTAGTTTTTGCTACTGTCTCATAGGTCCCTGAGTCACAGGATTTTACTCCCCCTGTGGAATCATTATTTTAAATTTCTGTTGTACTTTTCAGTTATAAATTTTCCATTTTGGTTCTTCTTTATAGCTTCCATGTTTCTATTCATATTCATTATTTACTCATTTGTTTCAAAAGTAATTACAGTTATTAGTTGGATCACAGTTATAATACTTGCTTTAAAGTCTTTGTCAGACAATTTTAGCATCTGTACATGTTGGTGTTGGCATCTACTGAATGTCTTTGCACATGACAGTTGAATTCTCTGGCTCTTTCTTTGATGAGTAACTTTGCATTGCATCTTGCATACATATTTTGAGTATTATGAAATCCTGAGTAATACTTAAAGCTTACGAATAATGCTGGAAATGCCATTTTATCAAGCAACCTGGTTAGGTGCAGGATACAGGACTCAGTGTAGGACTTCCTTAATGGGCCAGTGGTTAGGAATCCACTTGCCAATTCAGGGGACATGGATTCAGACCCTGATCCAGGAAGATTCCAGATGCTGTAGCTAATCCTTGCACCACAACTACTGAACCTGTGTTCTAGAGCCCATGGGATGCAACAAGAGAAGCCGATGCAAGAAGCCCACACACCACAACTAGAGAATAGCCCCCACTCTACACAACTAGAGAAAGCCTTCACATAGCAATGAAGACCCAGCACAGCCAAAAATAAATAAGCAAAAAAAATTTTTTTAAATGCCTCAACATACTCAACTTAAATAACAACAAATATATATATATAAGTATCAGTTCAGTTCAGACGCTCAGTCATGTTCAACTCTTTGCAACCCCATGGACTGCAGCATGCCAGGCTTCCCCGTACTTCACCAACTCCCGGAGTTTACTCAAATTCATGTCCATCACGTCAGTAATGCCATCCAACCATCTCATCCTCTGTCGTCCCCTTCTCCTCCCACCTTCAATCTTGCCCAGCAACAGGATCTTCTCTAATGAGTCAGTTCTTCACATCAGATGGCCAAAGTACTGGAGCTTCAGCTTCAGCATCAGTCCTTCCAATGAACACCCAGGACTGGTCTCCTTTAGGATGGACTAGTTGGATCTCCTTGTAGTCCAAGGGACTCTCAAGAGTCTTCTCCAACACCGTAGTTCAAAAGCATCAATTCTTCAGTGCTCAGCTTTCTTTATAGTACAACTCTCACATCCATACATGACTACTGGAAAAACCATAGCTTTGACTAGACAGACCTTTGTTGGCAAAGTAATGTCTCTGCTTTTTAATATGCTGTCTAGATTGGTCACAGTTTTTCTTCCAAGGATCAAGCGTCTTAATTTCATGGCTGCAGTCACCATCTGCAGTGATCTTGGAACCCAAAAAATTAAGTCTGTCAATGTTTCCATTGTTTCCCCATCTATTTGCCATGAAGTGATGGGACCGGATGACATGATCTGAGTTTTCTGAATGTTGAGCTTTAAGCCAGCTTTTTCACTCTCCTCTTTCACTTTCATCAAGAGGCTCTTTAAGTCTTCTTTGCTTTCTGCCATAAGGGTGGTGTCATCTGCTTATCTGAGGTGATTGATATTTCTCCTGGCAGTCTTGATTCCAGCTTGTGCTTCATCCAGCCCAGCATTTCGCATGAGGTACTCTGCATATAAGTTAAATAAGCAAGGTGACAATATATAGCCTGACATACTCCTTTCCTGATTTGGAACCAGTCTGCTGTTCCATGTCAAATTCTGACTGTTGCTTCTTGACTTGCATATATATATATATATATATATATATATATATACACCTAGTATATGTATTCATATATACATGAAAAGACCTTGGATATTAGATAATAAGAACATAGAACTGTGATCCTTGGAAGAAAAGTAGAACAAATGAGATGATACTTATTATTGAATCAGCTTTATAGATAAAGACATAATTTGGGTCTAATAAAATAAAAAGTGGGATGTCTAGTTACACAGAGAAAAATACAGAAATCTGCCCTTCAGTTCCCTCAAACTTTGTCAAATGCAAAGACCTGAATTTACACACACAGGATGAAATTCCACAAGTGTGGCAAAAATTAACTAATAAACTAAGATGTAGGTTTAAGAGTTATATGATTTCTTATTAGTAGAGCGGAAAGTCTTTTCTGATCACTCAGAGTATACATTAGAGTCCAAAGAAGATCTTTCAAGAAGATCCATGCCCCTCAAGCAGAAAAGACTTTAAAAGCCACAATACTCACAATAAGACAATTTATAATGAAACGTGAACTTATGTAAGCAAAAGAAAATCATAAAATCAGGCAGAGTAAAAAGACACATTTGGTGTAGAAGAAAAACTATTACTATTAGAGCATTTTTCATGGAAATGCATTCAGCCAGGAGAGAATGGACTAGCATACTTAAACTGTTCAAGTAGAATTCTCAAGCCAGCAAAAATAACTTTCAAACTAAAAAGAAATGAAATATTTTCAAAGGGACACTCACTAAGACAGATCACATGCTGAGCTGTAGAATGAGTCACCGTTTTTAAATACTGAAATTATACAAAGTGTATT
This sequence comes from Cervus canadensis, assembly GCF_019320065.1. Classification (NCBI taxonomy): domain Eukaryota; kingdom Metazoa; phylum Chordata; class Mammalia; order Artiodactyla; family Cervidae; genus Cervus; species Cervus canadensis. The sequence continues at coordinate 58,531,480 of NC_057401.1, forward strand.
CTCTGACCATGATATGGTATTTCTTCAAAATAGATGTATAGAGTCAATACAACCCAAAAAAAATCTCCCAACAGCTGATCTTTGTAGAAACTGTGATTCTAAGGTATATCTGAAAATGTAAAAGTTGTGGCAGAGCCAAAATAGTTTTGAAAAAAAGCAGAACAAGATTTGAGCACTTATCTTACTTGACTCCAAGAATTACCACAGAGTTACAGAAATTTAGACAGTTACATAAATGTGATTAGCATAAGCACAGATATACATTAATTAAACAGAAGAAATAATTTAATAATAGGCTAATAAAATTTCAAGTAATTTTTTATAAAGTTATCATGGCAATTCAACAGGGAAAGAATATTCTTTTATAAAAGTAATGCTGCAAAAACTGTATGCTCATATGGCTTAAATAAAAAGAACCATAACACTGCTCACACCACACACAAAATTATTTCAAAATTCTTTATAGACACACATGTAAAAGCTAAAATAAACATTTTCTACATGAAAATGTAGTAGAAAAAAAAAACTGTTAAGCATCCTCATGTTTAAAAAGTTCTCAGGACACAAAATGCATGAAACCTGAAAGAAAACTAAACGGACTTCCTTGAATGGCACATTGTATCTGTGGTCTTCTTCCCCAAACCCCTAAACCCAGTCTAGTTATAAGTAAATTAAACAAACGCCAACCGAGGGATATTTTATGAAATATGCGACCAGCATTCCTCCAAGCTGTCAAAGTCACCAAAAACAAGAGAAGTCTGAGAAACTGTCACAGGCGGAGCCTGTAGGAAGCATGATTCCTAAGTGTGATGTGGGTGGGTTACTGAGGCAGGCAGAGAGAATCAGCAAGAGCTAAGGAAAACTTACTAAGGTGTAGAGTTTAGTTATGACGTGGTGTGAGCACTGGTTCATTCATCGTGACAGAGGTACACACCAGGCTGATGTAAGACGTGGGAAACGATAAGATGAGGTGGGGAACGTAAGAAAGTTTCCATGTTACTTTTGCAATGTTTCTGTCCATCTAAATCTATTTTTAAAATAAAGAACTTACTTTAAGAGTTTCCTTTAAAGATAAAATTCATCAAAGTTAAAAACTTCTGCTCTTCCAGAAGCATCAGTGAGAAAACTAAAAGACACATCAACAGCGGGGGAGAAATCTCCACGGTATGTATATCCAACAAATAACTTCTGTTCAAACTAGATAAAAACATTTACGGCTCAATAATAAAACAACATACAACGCAATTATAGAAAAAGGAGGGGGTCACAACTGAGCAGGCCCTTCACCAAAGAAGAGATAGGAATAGGACTAGGAACATGCCCATGAGAAGGTGTTCCACATCAGTAGTCATCAGGAAGTTGCAGTTCTAAGCCACGGTGAGATCCCACTACACAACCAATAGAATGACCGCAATTAGAGAAGACGGACTATATTATGTTTGAGTGGGGCTGGACCTCCGCATAGCTGGGAGGAGTGTGAATTGGTTTCCTCACAAACCATCAGTTTGTGAAGCAATTTGGTGGTCTCTTACAAAGTTAAACACAATGGTATCCAGCCCTGGCTCAGATGATAAAGCGTCTGCCTGCAATGCAGGAGACCTGGGTTTAATCCCTGGATTGGGAAGACCCGCTGGAGAAGGGAACGGCAACCCACCCCAGTACTCTCACCCCAGAATTCCGTGGACAGAGGAGCCTGGCAGGCTACAGCCCATGGGGTCACAGAGAGTCGGACACAACTGAGAAATTAACAATAGGACCCAGCAATTCTGCTCTTAGATATTTACGCAAGGTCTTATGCACAAATGTTCATGGCAACTTTGATTATAATTGCCAAAACCTGGAAACGACCCAAATATCCATCAACAGGGGGCTCAATGTCATGGTGCATCTGTACAATGGGATATTCCTTAGCAGTTGAAAGAGACAAATTACTCACATACTCCACAACATAGATGAATGGTAAAAAGTACTTTGGTGAGCAAAAGATGGCTCAAACTATAATTCCATTTACACAACGCACAAGGAAGGAAGCGTCTGATCAGTGGTGACAGAAAACCCATCTGTGGTTGCTTTGGCAGAGAGAAAAAAGGTGGAGATTTACTGAGGCATGGCCCTGGGGAACTTTTTAGGAAGATGGAAGTTTTCTGCATCATCAGTGGGGTGGTGCCTTCATGGGTGTGCACAGTTTTTCAGGCTCATAAACATGTACATTTTATATGTGTGCATTTTATTGTTTATAAATGATATCTCAATCAAGCTGATTTTTTAAAAAATCCATGATCCAATTGGATCAACTCTAGAAGGTAAGCAGAGAGCACACCCTAACAGAAACCAGGCTAACCCCAGGAAGTGCTGTCATCCGTGCCAGATACTCTGTGGTCAGCGGGAAGGTGACTGGAGGATTTCCCAAGCTGTGTCAATGCCCATGAATGACTGGCAGGGTGATCTCCTTGGGCGACAAGTCATAGACACCGTGATTCCAAGCTTGGGAAAGTGCAGTGGGGAGCATTGAGCACACAGAAGTGATGCCTTCAAGCCATGCTGTGCGTTGTTCTTGGGACAGGGGAGCCCGAGCTACTCAGAGATGGCTGCAAACTTTAAAGTGCTGATATGTCGGGGTGAATTTAGATTCTCTGACTTTGCATCAAGGGTAATATGATCTGAGTTGTTTTAGAAAAACTAAGAAATCTCAGAACCAACTGTCAAATAACATAATTCATGTTTGAGAGGCAGCCCTCATTAAAACACATGAGGACCCTTTAGTAAATGCAGAAACATCTGCTTTATATGCCCCATCTCTAAACAAGAGTTTGAAAAGTTTCCAAAGTGAACATGGGTTTCTTGTGTGCAAGCGCATGTGCACACACACACACAATGTTCTCACAGAGATCTAAGTGTGGGGCTTTGTGCGTTCACATGTCTCTACATCCTGTCGTATTTTAGGGGAATAAAGATAACGTCAACCCTCGGGATGCTGGGGGGTCTAACTTGAAAAGAAGAACAGGAGGCTAATCTTGCTTTCTCTAAAGGTTTTGGGCTGTTTAAGTGGGAATCATTGAAGCAAAATGCTAAAAACGAGTCGTCTGAAGTGAAATGCAAAGATTAAGTGCCAAGGCAGAGTGAGAAAGAACAGGAATCCAGGACCTCACGACATCTGAGCGAAGCTCCCACCAGGCTGCCAGGCCTGGCGCTCCTGCCTGGAGCCCGAGGAGGGAGGAAGGATGGGAAAGGATGACTCTGTTCTGCACTTGGTGACCCACTTGGACGGCCATGGAACCCCTCAATGTGCTTGACCTGAAAAACAGTGTGTGTGTTGAGTGAAAGCGTGGGTACTGGGAACGGGTTTTCAACAGTAAAATGGAAGGGCCAAGGAGACCTCGGAAACCCTGAATACCATTTATTCCCGGCTGCTTGTCTGACTGATGGCAGAGCCGTAGACCTGAGTGGTTCCAAGCCCTTCTGAGCTACGTGGTCGGCTTCCAACAGAAGCAGGACTGGAGTGACAGCTCCGGGTGCCCTGATCCTTGCAGATGCTCTGCGTGCATGGCGGCCACTGGATCTGGTGACACACAGGTGTCCTGGGAGCTGGTGACACGGGGACCCACCTTTCCCAACTTCTTCACAGACTGAACACTAAAGAGCAGAGCTTATCTACAAGCCTGTGCACGCGTGCACGCATGCACACACGCACGCGCGCACACACACACACACCCCCGTCTGGAGCCCTGAATTCTGTATCTCCCTTTCTTCACAGTCAAATGTTTGGTAAAAAGCAGACATTTTCGTCTGCCTCCATCTCCTCTCCTAGAAAGCCAGCTACTCCTCCTGACCCCCATGAACTCCCCTCTGGTCCCCGGCCACAGCCTGGGTCATCCAGTGAGTGGGCACTCGCCGTGGCCTTTGGGGTCCACGACCTCCCTCTTTCCTCTGGCTTTGCTCATCCCTGCTTTTGTCTCATGACCTTTGTGCCCCTGACCCTGCTGTCAATGCAGGTGTCATTCAGCCCATCCCCCCACACCAAGCCCCCAGGACCCCAGGCATCTCAGCTGCTCCCCAACTTCAACACCACCCTCATCCCCGCCACTTGGCTCTCTGTCTCTGGCCCATGAGAGATGCTTGCTAACACTGTCCACTCGGCAATGTGTACTCAGAGGCCCCTGTTAAAGCCCAAGCTGGATATTTTGAAAGAACATTCACCCAGCTTCTCTCTCACGGTGTTTTCCCGTCTTGCCCCATCATCCCTGTTGGCTGCACCCACCCAAGGTGCACGTCAGAAAGCAGGGCATCTCTTAGACTCTCCATCACACCCCGCTGGTGCCTAACACTGATCGGCCACATCCGCTGAGTGCTCACCGCGACTCAGTCCCCACGCTGAGGCAGGGCCAAGGGGCTGGGTCAGCCCAGAGAGGCCCCAGCAGCGGGTTTCACGTTCTGCTCTGATATATTCCTGTGACACGATTATTCTGCTGGATCCATCAGTAATTCCCAGCTCACGCCTGGCACCGTGCAGGCCTGCCGTCACTACCTGCGGGATGAGGGAGGAGACGGAGATCTCCCCAGGAACAGCCAGGGGCGCTCCAAGCATTTAATGTGATTCTGGTCTTGCAGTCTCCCTCTCCTCCTCCCTCTTGCTTTTGCTCTCTCTCTGGCTGCCTCTCTCTCTGTATATATGTAAATGTATATGTGTGTGTGTGTGAGAGAGACAGAGACACATGTGAAATATAAATAGAAATGTCTATAGGTATGCATGTCTATTTATGTTTATTAAATGCTCACTTATTCATCAACTACTTACTGAATGCTAACCCAAGGCAGCTAGAAGTATATTATAGAAACACATTGATGCTGCAATTCACTTTCAAATTTAACATCCCATGATTTCCAGCTGAAAGTGATGGTACTTTGCCTAAGAATGATCTTTAGTTAAGTGGTTTAGATGTTAACCTGATGATCATACTAGTAATATATCGGTTGCATTTTTGAAAAGCAACTAAATGGATTAATAGTTTAGAAATGGCAGGTTGAAGCTTTTAATTGAAAAATTTTAAAAATGCATTGTTGCATGTCTAGATGGGGGGCGTCCCGTGAGGACAGAGCTCTCCTGTTTCAAAAGCCTTCCGCTCTGCCATCTGCGCCTCCAGTGCGCTGACCCGCTCAGCAGGATGCTTGGGTGCTGCCCCTCCCGGTCCCGCAGGCCTCTGACGGGGACAGAGTTCATGACCCACAGCTACATTCGTTTCTCTGTACACAGTGTTTAATCAAAAAAAAAAAAAAATCACAAAAATTATGTTTTCCATCTTGTCCAGAATCCATGGCGGATCCAGCTGCGCTAGGCCACCTCTCCCACGTCGTGCCCGTCAGCTGGAGGATATTGCGTTGGGGCACCGGCTGGCCAGGTCAACCGTGGGCCCTGCCGTGCCCCGCTGGACTACACCGCCCTTCCACCCACCTTTGTAAATGTTTAAATTCATGACCCCAGATCTACTAGATGAAAAGCAGGCAAACTTGTTCTATAAAGGCCCACCGGTAAGTAACTTAGGCTTCGCAGGTCATGTGATCTATGTGGCAATGATTTAACTCTCTATTTGCAGGGCAAAAGCAGTCCCAGACAGTATGTGAATGACTGGGTGTGGCTGCAGTCACGAAAATGTTACTTATAGACACAGAAAATGGAGTTTCATATGATTTTCACGTGTCATAGAAACTTCTTCTTTTGAATTTTTGGTTCAACCAATAAAATATATATATATTGATAAAAATCATTCTTCGTTCCAACATGATGAGTCACATTTGCCCTGTGGGCTGTAGCTGGTGGAAGACTGGGCTAAGTCAGGCCCAGACAGTGAGAGTCAGACAGAACCGCCTTCAAACCTGCCACTCGCCTGCCCCTCTCCATGTGCCCAGGACCTATGACTGAGGATGGCGCTGGATCCCACCCTCCCCAGCTGCACGAACTCTATTCCAAACCCAGAACTGACGCAGACAAGACAAAAAGGAGAAACGACTGAAGAGGTCGTGAACTCACTGGGGATTCTGCCTGCCTGGGCGTAGGGCAGGGAGAAAAGGTCTGATGAATCTGGGCAGACGAGAAGGGAGGTCAAGGAGACTCCACACGTTTGCAGAGGACGCAAGCCAGTGAGACTTATCCTGTGACAGGACGAGGAAGCAACCTCTCCAAGTCTACCCAGATCCTTCTTTCTGCGGCAGTTACGAAAATGCAACTTCATAAGATTGACTGGGAGCCTGTGACAGTCTCATTTATTCTGGTCTCTTCCAGCAAGATAGCAATTAAAAGGCCATCTTTAATGAGCAGTTCCCAAGGAATGTCCCTTAATTATGTTTCTAGGCCTTGGCAAGTTTAATTGTAGACACTTCTCACCTCTGTTACACTCAAACCTAGCGGAAGACAGAGCTCCATGGCCGAGTCCCTGCTCCACGCAGTCTTTTTGTTTCAGGCACCTGCAGTCCTAGCACTTCAGGCGGGAGTATCGGGCCTTGCAGACTAAGAGCTGTTACTGTGACTTCGAAAGGTGAGCGACTGGAGGACAGACTCTGCAACGGTGGGCCCAGCCTGCAGCAGACCTGCCGGCATCTGTTGCTGCTCCGTGGAGATGGTTTCTACCATCTCATCAAATGTCAGGAACGGCCACTAGCTCCTGATGGACCTGAACCTTGGTGGTAATCAGACTTTTGTAAACCTCAGTGTCAATCAGAATTTTTCCACCAGTTTTATAACCGAGAGTTTGAGAGCCAGATATGAAGTAGAAATATGTTTTTGGAAGCAACATGACTTTATTTTAGTCCCTGGTGTTTCAGATGGTTAAAAACCTGCCTGCCATGCGGGAGACTCAGCTTCAATCCCCGGGTCAGGAAGATTCCCCGAAGAAAGAAATGGCAACCAGCACTCTTGCCTGGGAAATCCTGCAGACAGAGGAACCCGGTGGGCTACAGTCCATGGGGTCACAAAGAGTTGGACATGACTGAGTGACCAGCCCTAATACAAAGGAAAACCAGATAAAATGCCAGACAGATGCCTTAAGCTGTGTATTTTTACCTATAAGATAAATATAGAAAGAAGATATTAGGAACTACCCTAATATGAAGAAGAAGTTACCAGTGCATTCTGAAAAAAAGAAACCTTTAATATTCACTTCAGTATTTCATGGATTCCTATAAATCGAAGCTATAAAAATATTACTTTAGAATAAAGGGTGAAAATAAGATTTATTGAAAAGTATGATATCTACATTTCTATTGCAGAAAACTGTGGGTAAGTTATATACCAATGTTCATCTCTTTTGGACTCCATAAGGAAAACCTACATGTAGGTGTTTTATGTATCTGTACTACCTCGAGAGAGAAAAGACATTGGATGAAATTTTGTTCACATCTAAATAAATTTCAATTAATCCTGATTCTTGTGTTGATCTGATCACTGGGTTTGAAACAAAAAAAGGGGTGACTGAGATACGGCGGAAGGGAAGTCTGCTAAGCGTGACCTGATGCTCCAATGTGAAAATGTGAAGGGGGCATAAACCGTGTCATCTTTCTGGACACAAGTCTCGGATCAGGTACCCGTCCTTATGGGACTGCGAGTCAAAGACACGAGCATGGGCCCCAGTTCCCTGGAACAAGCGTGGCGAAGGTTCAGAAAGGGCCTCAGTGAACCCAGCTCCTGGAAACCCTTCACGGTCAGTGTTAGGTTTCTAATCCCACATATTCAACTAGATGTTTGCAGGGCCTTTTCCAACCGTGGATTCAGTTTTCTTTGGCAATGTGTTACCTTTTCTGGGATCCTTTTATTCAATAAGCTCCTCCTGAATTGGTTGAAAACATTCTTTTAAATCTTGATATGGATTCTAAAATAGAAGATGCTTGTGTTATTAGGGCACCCCCCAAAAAGACTGTTAAGTTTGATTTCACAGTGAAATGTTATTCAGTGCTCACCTTCTGCTCACATGCATTAAATTTCTGAAAGTAAAGAGAAAAAAAAAAATATCTTCTTTCTCACATGATTCTTTACTGATTATTTGAACATGCAACACTTTTAGTAAATAGTTAATTATAAAAATTCAGCCACTGGTTTTGTGCAATACCCAATTTTATTGAACATGTACATTACAAGATGGAATTTGACCAGTAACTACTTACATGTAAACCTGTTTAAATGTTGTACAAAGTGCTGGTTATATGACACGTTAATTTAGAACACGCACTCCTCATTGACAATTACAGTCTAACAGTCAATATTATACAAATTAAATATTTCTAAAGACATATTTTGACACAAAAGCAGTATTTGTGCTGAATGAGTTCCCAAAGCATGGTCTGCTGTTGGTTCATGGACTAGCTCGTGTCATAAACACTTCTATTTTAATGTCTGCTGCCACAGCACCCAAATTTTCCAAATTTGAAGTCAAAAATACTTTCTGTCCTCAGCTGTCAAATGGTTTGGAAACTCAGTCTAGCAACAGTGTTCAGTGTTTGCTCAGCACGAGTCAGCTCTGCCTTCAAACGCAGTTTGAACAAACCTCAGTTCCTAAGAGACCTCTCCTGGAGGGCTTCTGGACAGAGTGCCGGGGAAGGGGCCCAGGGTATTTTAGTGCCTAATGTTAGTCTTGGAGGAAACAATTATTCAAAAAATTGGACATCTTTTCTAAGTTTGAATTGAATTTATAAAAAGTTGACTGAACACATCTGGGCTTTCTCTCTGGGGCAGACATCTTTCGGGAGTCCTCACTTTATCCTCAGGGATGCTCGAATTCCAGTTCCAAGTCCACCTCGTCTTCTGTATTCATTGTTCCTTCAACTGAGCAGCAACAGCAGGGCTGACTGCTTGATGGAATCCGGGCTGAAGTGGCCATTTAATCCCCCATCTTAGGTTTCTTTACGTGTACGTGCTAAGTCTTGAGTCTTGTCCGATCCAACTCTTTGCAACCCTTTGAACTGTAGCCCACCAGGCTCCTCTGTCCATGGGATTTTCCAGACAAGAATACTGGAGTGGGTTGCCATGCTCTCCTCCAGGGGATCTTCCCCACCCAGGGGTTGAGCCTGCATTTCTCACATCTCCTGCATTGACAGGCAGGTTCTTTAACACTAGTGCCACCTGGAATGCCCCTTACATGCATGCTGCTGCTGCTGAGTCACTTCAGTCGTGTCCGACTCTGCGCGACCCCATAGATGGCAGCCCACCAGGCTCCCCTTCTCTAGGATTCTCCAGGCAAAAACACTGGAGTGGGTTGCCATTTCCTTCCCCAATGCATGAAAGTGAAAAGTGAAAGTGAAGTTGCTCAGTCGTGTCCGACTCTTTGTGACCCCATGGACTGCAGCCCACCAGGCTCCTCCATCCATGGAATTTTCCAGGCAAGAGTACTGGAGTGGGTTGCCATTGCCTTCTCCTCCTTACATGTGTATATCAATGTAAATCTTTGGGGACAGATATTAGAGGAGTTAATTATCAACAACTACTATATGAATACTACTTAGAGATTCATAGGTACCTAGCACCTATAACAACCTGGTGAAATTTTACCATATATTCAAGTTCATTTAATCTTCACCACAACAAACATGATAAGCATTGCTTTCCCATTTTGAGGAAGAGAAACCGAGGAACAGGGAGATTAGCCAGCTTGCCCCAGTAAAGCAACTTGCCCCATCATGGCTGGGAAGGAAGCTGTCTGTCTCACAGGCTGAGCTGTGAAATATAAAGCATACACCTGAGCCCAGGTCCCCAGCAGCCTGTGGGCCTGCAGCCTTGCGTGCCTCCCTGGGTCATCTGAGCTGGAGGGAGGCCTTATACCCAAGTGTAGGTCAAAGACACACAGGGCCAGCTCCTGGCAGCTTTTACTAGTACGACTATCAGTGGCCATAATTTTCTGTGAATCCGCATGATTTACCTCAATGTTCACCAGAATCAAAGGTGATGAGAACTAGGATGAGGGCCACCTCCCTACATGTTCAAGTCTTTGACCACAGAAGCCGTATGGCTGCCTACTCTGGGCTCTGAGCCAGGTGTGGAGGTCAGTATGCTTACCAAAGTTGCGAGTCACTCAGCTCCTACTGCACCCCGGGTGTTATTACAAACGTCATGACTACACAGTACACACAGGAAGCTTGGTGCCAACACCTCCATGTTGCAGAAGAAAAAGGTAAGCCCTTTACGGCCAGTTCTCCCTCAGGCCAACTGGTCTACCAGACATGACAAAGTGGGTTCCCATGCATCTGATATTATCATATCTTTCTAACAAAGCAGCACTTTTCCCATGAGGGCATTTTATGGGCTCTGCCATGGGAACAGTCACTGAAATTGGAAAGAAAAACACAAACATAGGGCAATAACCAACAGTATAAGGCAATATGTAGTAAAATATTAAAATATTTGCTTTTAATATTTGCATCCACTCAACTTGTAAAGGTGTCTATATTTCTAAACACGGTTTGCATATCTAAAGGATCCTTGTTGCAATAGTGAAGCAAGCTGGACTATTACATCAGAATGTCCCTACATGTGCGTGCACACACCAAGCATGGTCCGTTATAGCGCTGCCCTGGGAAAACAGATAATGAGAGCACCCTTGCAGGGCGGGGATTGTTATATCAGGGTTTACTTGAGCAGGACTGATGTTTTTTAGAGAGAAGAAATAGCTCCGTTACTGAATTTGTGTAATAGACACTGCTTGACAGTAAGTCCGTAAGGAATTGGCCTTC
>NC_057401.1:58547189-58558684 GCF_019320065.1 Cervus canadensis
AAAGTTTGGTACACTCAGAGCTATGGTTTTTCCAGAAGTCACATATGGATGTGAGAGTTGGACCATAAAGAAGGCTGAGTGCTTAAGAATTGATGCTTTTGAACTGTGGTGTTGGAGAAGACTCTTAAGAGTCCCGTGGACTCTCCCAAGGGTCTCTCCCATCCGGAAGCTTCCATAAACCTCTTATTCTTTATTCATCAGAGGGCAGACAGAATGAAAAGCACAATCACATTAAACTAGCCAAACTGATCGCATGGACCACAGCCTTGTCTAACTCAGTGAGGCTATGACCCATGCTGTGTAGGGCCACCCAAGACAGACGGGTCACGGTGGAGAGTTCTGAAAAAACGTGATCCACTGGAGAAGGAAATGGCAAACCACTTCACTATTCTTGAATAGTATGAAAAGGGAAACAGATATGATACTGAAAGATGAACTCCCTAGGTCAGTGGCAGCCCAGTATACGACTTTAGAAGAGTGGATAAATAACCCCAGAAAGAATGAAGAGATGGAGCCAAAGCAAAAACAATTCTCAGTTGTGGATTGTGACTGGTGATGGAAGTCAAGTCTGATGCTGTTAAGACAATATTGCACAGGAACCTGGAATGTTAGGTCCATGAATCAAGGTAAATTAGAAGAGATAAAACAGGAGAAGACAAGAGTGAACATTGACATTTTAGGAATCAGTGAACTAAAATGGATGGGAATGGGTGAATTTTACTCAGATGATCATATATCTACTACTGTGGGCAAGAATTCCTTACAAGAAATGGAGTAGCCCTCATATTCAACCAAAGAGTCCAAAATGCAGTACTTGGGTGCATTCTCAAAAAAGACAGAATGATCTCTGCTCGTTTCCAAGGCAAACCATTCAATATCACAGTAATCCAAGTCTATGCTTCAACCCCTAATGCCAAGGAAGCTGACACTGAACAGTTCTATGATGACCTACAAGACCTTCTAGACGTAAGACCAAAAAAAGATGTCCTTTTCATCATAGGGGACCGGAATGCAGAAGTACAAAGTCAAGAGATACGTGGAGTAACATGCAAGTAGTCTGGCCTTGAAGTGCAAAATGAAGCAAGGCAAAGGCTAACAGAGTTTTGCCATGAGAGCGCACTGGTCATAGCAAACACCTTATTCCAACAACACAAGAGAAGACTCTATACATGGAGTCATTAGATGGTCAACACTGAAACCAGATTGATTATATTCTTTGCAGCCAAAGATAGAGAAGCTCTATACAGTCAGCAAAAACAAGACTGGGAGCTGACTGTGGCCCCAATCATGAACTCCTTATTGCAAAATTCAAACTTGAATTATTGAAAAGTAGGGGAAACCACTAGACCATTCAGGTATGACCTAAATCAAATCCCTTATGACTATACAGTGGAAGTGACAAATAGATTCAAGGAATTAGATCTGAGACTAGATCTGATAGAGTGCCTGAAGAGCTACGGACAGAGGTTCATGACATTTACAGGAGGCAGTGATCAAGACCATCCCCCAAAATAAAAAATGCAAAACAAAAAACAATAACAACAACAACAACAAAAAAAACGGTTGTCTGAGGAGGCCTTACAAATAGCTCAGAAAAGGAGATGCTAAAGACAAAGGGGAAAACGAAAGATATACCCATTTGAATGCAGAGTTCCAAAGAAGAGCAAGGATAGATAAAGCCTTCCTTAGTGATCGATGCAAATAAATAGAGGAAAACAGTAGAATGGGAAAGACTAGAGATCTCTTCAAGAAAATTAGAGATACTAAGGGAACAATTTATGCAAAGATGGGCACAATAAAGAACAGAAATGGTATGGACTTAACAGAAGCAGAAGATGTTAAGAAAAGGAGGCAAGAATACACAGAAGAACTATAGAAAAAGATCTTCATGATCCAGATAACCACGATGGTGTGATCACTCACCTAGAGACAGACATCCTGGAATGTGAAGTCAAGTGGGCCTTAGGAAGCATCACTATGAACAAAGATAATGGAAGTGATGGAATTCCAGTTGAGCTATTTCAAATCCTAAAAGGTGATGCTCTGAAAGTGCCCCACTCAATATGCCAGTGAATTCAGAAAGCTCAGCAGTAGCCACAGGGCTGGAAAAGGTCAGTTTTCATTCCAATCCCAAAGAAAGGCAATGCCAAAAATGTTCAAACTACCACACAATTGCACTCATCTCACATGCTAGCAAAGAAATGTTCAAAATTCTCCAAGCCAGGCTTCAATAGTACATGAACTGCAAACTTTCAGATATTCCAGCTGGATTTAGAAAAGACAGAGAAACCAGAGATCAAATTGCCAACATTCACTGGATCACAGAAAAAGCAAGAGAGTCCAGAAAAACATCTACTTCTGTTTTATTGACTATGCCAAGGCCTTTGACTCTGTGGGTCACAACAAACTGTGGAAAATTCTTCAAGAGATGGGAATACCAGAGCAACTTACCTGCCTCCTGAGAAAGCTGTTTGTGTGTCAAGACACAACAGTTAGAACCAGACGTGGAACAAAAGACCGGTTTCAAATTAGGAAAGGAGTACGTCAAGGCTGTACATTGTCACCCTGCTTATTTAACTTATATGCAGAGTACCTCATGCGAAACGCTGGGCTGGATGAAGCACAATCTGGATCAAGACTGCTGGGAGAAATATCAATAAACTCAGATATGCAGATGACACCACCCTTACGGCAGAAAGCAAAGAGGAGCTAAAGAGCCTCTTGATGAAAGCAAAAGAGGAGAGTAAAAAGCCTGGCCTAAATCTTAACATTTAAGAAACTAAGATCATGGCATCCAGTCCCACCACTGCATGGCAGATAGATGGGGAAACAATAGAAACAGTGACACACTTTATTTTCTTAGGCTCCTAAATCACTGCAGCCATAAAATTAAAAGACCCTGGCCCCTTGGAAGAAAAGCTATGACCAACCTAGTGAAAAGTGGGTCACTCAGTCATGTCTGACTCTTTGTGACCCCATGGACTATAAAGTCCATGGGATTCTCCAGACCAGAATACTGGAGTGGGTAGCCTTTCCCTTCTCCAGGTGATCTTCCCAACCTGGGGATCAAACCCAGGTCTCCTGCATTGCTGGCAGATTCTTTACCAACTGAGCTATCAGGGAAGCCCTATGACCAACCTAGGTAGCATATTAAAAAGCAGAGACATTACTTTGCCAACAAAGGTCCATCTGGTCAAGGCTATGGTTTTTCCAGTGGTCATGTATGGACATGAGAGTTGGACTATAAAGAAAACTGAGTGCTGAAGAATTGATGCTTTTGAACTGTGGCGTCGGAGAAGACTCTTGAGAATCCCTTGGACTGCAAGGAGATCCAACCAGTCTATCCTAAAGGAGATCAGTCCTGGGTGTTCATTGGAAGGACTGATGCTTAAGCTGAAACTCCAATACTTTGGCCACCTGATGTAAGAACCGACTCCTTAGAAAAGACCCTGATGTTGGGAAAGATTGAAGGCAGGAGGAGAAGGGGACGACAGAGGATGAGATGGCTGGATGGCATCACCGACTCAATGGACATGAGTTTGAGCAAGGTCCGGGAGCTGGTGATGGACAGGGAGGCCTGGCGTGCTGCAGTTCACGGGGTCTCAAAGAGTTGGCCATGACTGAGCGACTGAATGGCAACAACAACAAAGCTTAGAAAGATCAGAAGGAAAAAAAAACACTTATAAGAAAAAAAAAAAAAAGGAGGTGTGGAATCATTCATGTTTTTTAAAAATTAAAAAAAGGAGTTGAGCTTCATTACAACGTGGAAGGTGAGCCCACCCGGGCCCCTGCCAGGTGTGTGGATGAGGTGGATCCAGCCTGTCTGCTCACCCGCTGACCCTCACCCCTGAAGGAAGGCAGGGACCCTCCGTGGGAGCCATTTCTTGCAAATACTCCTCTACTGTGCCCAGGGTCCAGAGTGTGGTCAACCCAAAAGACAGACAATGTTTTTAAAGAGACTCAAGAAAAGGTTGTTCTGCTCCATCGGTCCGAGTGTTCCCTAAAGGTGTGGATGGAAAATAGAGGGTGAGCAGGAAGAGGCGGACGGAGTGGTACTGACCTGGAAATCGTGAGCGGAAGCAAGAGGAGGGACCAGTGAAGGGATGAAGAAAAAGACAGGAGAGAGGAAACAAGAAAAATAAAGCATGTGTATGAGCCATGGAGAGTCTCTGCTTTCCTAAGGAGCAGTGGTTTCGCTGTGGAGACGTGGGCAGGCAGGACACCGATTGCCCAGTCCGTTCCGTGCTGGGAAACAATTCAAACGTTCATGGCCTGACGGCAGGGAAACGGGGGCAGACTAAGTCAGGAGCCGCAGTGAGCTTCCCCACCCAGAGACGAGTACAAGTCACCCGTCCTCTGCTCGGCCATTGCTAATCAGAACCCGGGAAGCTAGAACCCCCTCCTTCTCAAGCTGGGGAGAAATCTGAACCCACACTGCACTCCTACAGGAAACAGGGGTGAGTTGAAATAACCGGGAGGGGGGCAGGAGTTGACCACTTTGATGAACAATGAGAGGAAGGCGGCTGAGGTCCGGAGCGCCTGGACAACGTCCCAGGCTGGGAGTCTGACCCTGGCTGGCAAGGGGAGCCCTGGCTGGTCAAACCCCGGGAAGCCTCCGGACTTTGAGCTTCATCTCTTCTCCCGGACAGTGAGGTCAGCAAGGCTACTGGTACCTGAACATTCTTCACGGTAGCTTTGCTTTTTCTCCTAAGCCTTAGGTCTCAAGGTTCTTGGAAAGTCTATGTTGAAATGGTCCCTATATAATTCTACCAGCTAGCTAGTTCAGATCACTTATGGCAAGGTTGGCTTGTTCGAGGAGCAGAGATCTGAATTCAGAAGTTACCGTTTCTGTTGTAAATTACATAAATTCAACTCCTGGGACTAGACTAGGGTCCAAATTCTAGGGGGGTTTTTTTCTTTCTCCGTGTGGGTTAAGATTGCAAGCAGTCTGAGGCACAAAAGGGAAAAGTGAAAGTGTTATTCATTCAGTCGTGTCTGACTCTCTGCAGCTGCATAGACTGTAGTCTGCCAGGCTCCTCTGTCCATGGGATTATCCCGGCAAGAATATTCAAGTGGGTAACCATTCCCTTCTCAGGGGATCTTCCCAACCTAGGATCTAACCTGGGTCTCCTGCATTGCAGGCAGATTCTTTACCGCCTGAGCCACCAGGGAAGCCTTGGTCCTGCCTGAGATGAATGGGCCCTGCACTGTTCCTTGTAGTCGAGACGTGCTGAACACGCTCATTAGGGCCATTTCCTCCCAGATGAGGCTAAGACCAGGGCCTGAGGGTCCCCTCCCAGCCTCCCTCTCCACACGGTCTTCCCTGCATCTCCTTCTTAGGGGTCTTTGATTTCAAAGCCAGCTCTGCTCATCAAAGAAGGAGAGGTGGGCATGGCTCAGAGCAGCTAACGACTGGGGACCCTCTGAATCATAAGACCCTTCCCCCATATTCCCAGATCTCACATATCCTCCTTTAGTTTCTCCAGTAGAAGAGTAGAACGGTTAAAGAACATTCTGGGGGAAAAAGAGGCAAACAGATATGTCCCATTCCATCCTTCCTCCACACATTCTGTCTTCATTCCTGGAGAGTCTGTACAACAGAAAGGATAGTGCCCATGGTAATCCAGGACGTCATCAACAGCCTCACCACGATTCTGCTTCCACCCTACCAGCCTGGAGAGTTAGAAAATAAATAGCATGGGAAAGCCCATTAGAATAATTTACTATTCATCATGAATTATAAATGACATAATGTACTGTTCACACATGTCTAATTTAAACTTAAAATTTCGCCCTGTAAATTGGTTATTGAGTGTTAGAGGCACGGCCGTTTTTCCTGGTGCCAGCGTCGGGACTTTGCCAGGGTTTTGCCGCGTCCTGCTTGGTCATCGGGTTGGGGTGAGGGTGTGTCGGCCAGGAGCCCCCGGATGCCCGCGCTGTCAGCCTGCTGCTGGATGGCTGAGGGGACTTCAGGCCATATTTCCTCCCTGAATCCAAATTAGTCACGCAGCTGGAGAGGCCTCAGCGGCTGATAATGGCCTAACAACCTCCAGCACTAACAGATAGGACCTCGACCACAGTCATGGTAATGCCAAACTCAGAGCCTCCTCTCCAGGCAGAGCTGGGCAAGCAAACGCCGCCGCGGGAGCTGGGAGCCGCCCTGAAGAGCGAAACATCCTAAAATGAAAGGGGTGAGGTAGGCCAGCCTGTGGCGGGGTGCACAGCGCCCTCTTTGAGACGCAGTAGCTGACACCCCTCCAGAGCCCAATAAAAAAAGGACGGTTACAGGAATGCTGAAAATGACGGTGGACTTCGCCAAGCAGGTTATTCATTAAAGGAGGATTTATGAAAGAATTATGCTTCCCTGGTGACTCAGATGGTAAAGAATCTGCCTGCAATGTTGGAGACCTGGGTTTGATTCCTGGGTTGGAAAATTCCCCTGGAGAAGGAAATGGCAGCCCACTCCAGTATTCTTGCCTGGAGAATCCCATGGACAGAGGAGCCTGATGGGTTACAGTCTATGGGGGTCTCCAAGAGTCCAACATGACTGAGCGACTAACACTTTCACTTTTAAGAAAAAATTGATACATACATATGAATAAGAGTTACCTTGCTGTACATCTGAAATTAACACAACACGCAATTGACCATGTACTCTGCTGCGCTTGGTCGATCAGCCATGTCCGGCTCCTTGTGACCCCGTGGACTGCAGCCCGCCAGGCTCCTCTGTCCATGGGATTCTCCAGGCAAGAATACTGGGGTGGGTGGCCATTCCCTTCTCCAGGGGGTCTTCCCAACCCAGGGATTGAACCCAGGTCTCCTGCATTGCAGGTGGATTAGCCAGTATAAAATAAAAAGTTTTAAAAAAAATAAAAGAGGAATTGTACTTCTGTTTCAAACCAATCACCTCGTCAATGTGGTTTCAAGCCAGTCACCTCGTCTGTACACCTTGGATGTGCCAGAAAAGAGGCAGGACCCAGGGTGGGAGCTCCTGGAAGGGAACCCTCCTCCATCCCCGCTGAGGACCAGCAGCATCAGGGGCATGTCCCTTCTGTGCTGTTTGTGGAAAAGGTTCTCTCTAACCAAAGGTCATACGTCTGTGAGTCTCCAGATCCCGTCAGTAGATGAGGGCTGCCTACCCAGGGCGCTGGGCTGGGAACACAAAGGGATTTGCGAGGAGCCCTGTCCCTAGCTGGAGCAGGACGCGGCGACCTGGAGGCTGGCCCCCGGTAGTGGACAGAGGGGCCCTCCACATGGATGTGGCTGGATGACCCCAGCCCTTCCCCTCCAAGCCCTGCCCCTCCAAGCCCTGCCCCTCACTGGGAGTCTTCCACTCTGGGTTCACAGGAACATTTCCTTCCTCTAAGGAAACAGTGGTTCTAGGTCCACTTCACCTTCACGAGACAACAACAGATACTGTTGTCTTAGCCAAGTCAGCAGTGGAGTAGGCCAATGCGTGTGGGGCCACCGGCCTCTGAGATCTGAGCGGGGACTCTGGAAAGAGAGAGCCCCTCCCAGCCCATTTGCACTGTGAGACCATGTGACCTGCAGGGCCGACCCAATGATCTTCAGGACCTTGGGCTCCAAAAACCACACAGCATGCAATAAAGCCTTAAAAAAGGCAGGTCCTTCTCTGATGGAGAAGTCATGTCTGATGCTGGACAGTGGTAACGCTTTGGGAAACATAAAATGATCAGAGAAGAAATTAATAGTGCTTTTGCATATATTTCTATTTTCAAAGGCAGCTCTAATGGTTTTTGCACAGAGCAATAATATTTACACATAAAAGATCTACCAATTTTAATTTCATCATGAAAAACATATGAATGCAAAATACATTTGAGAAATGCAAACATGTTTTACTCACAAAGAACAGACAACTGCAACAGCATGTGGGGCCAGCACATGGCCGGGGAGCAGAGACACTGTCGGGATGGACATAGGGCAGCCAATGCCTCTGTCGGAGGTGGATTCACCCGCGTGTAACACGTGTGCACACACTTACACACTCAGACACACACATAGGAGGAGAGGGTTTAACAACTCGCCAGATTCCCCCGTTACGCTCCCAGAATGAGGGGCCCATAAAGGCCAATCACAGAACACAGGAAGGGGTCTTATTGGCCTTTTTCATCTTCTTAAAAAGTTACGATTTTAATCTGAGTTGATTTCAACTGATCTTGATCACAGAGAGACTTCTTTCTCCAATGCCGTGTGAAAGGCTGGGGAATGCTCAGAGGGGCCCATGTCCCCACCGTAAGCCCTGATCCACACGCACAGTGGCCACAGACGCACTGATGGTTTTCTTAAAGGTGAGAGATGAACGTGCACCTTCCACTCCTTTCGGTAGGACTCCAGGATGCCGTCAAACACTCAGGGAAAAACCGGCCGAGTGTGTATAAATGTGAGCGTCTAATCTGAGACACAGTAGGCTCATAGGGATGGGCTGCAGAGTGCGATCGGACAGTGGGACGCGCGCTCCAGGGTGGAATCCGTTACCTTCCAAGAAGCGTTACGCCTTCATTTGTCCCGTTGTAAGATGCCACTGACTCCACGGGACTTCTCAGGGTCTGACGTTGCCGACCTCACTATCAGCGGCCTTCCCTTGACTGTGGGGAGAACCCACTGCCCATCACACCAGCATGGCAGCCTCTGCTCCCATCTGATGAAACAAACTCCCACCAGGGTTTCACAAATGTCCGGGGCTGTTCCGGGGTCACCTTCTTTCACGACAGATAAGTAAATTCCATGTCCTTTTCATGAATATTAGTCTCTATATCCTCCAAATCTTTTATCCAAGTAAACGCTGACACAGTCTACACCTAACGATTTTTCCGGTAATAAAATTATCTGATTTTATTTTCATGTGGACATGGGAATGTCCTTGCTGGGTCAGATGGTAAAGAATCTCCCTGCCAGTGCAAGAGACCTGGGTTCGATCCCTGGGAGGGGAAGATCCCCTGGAGGAGGAAATGGCAACCCACTCCAGTATTCTTGCCTAGATAATCCCAGGGACAGAGGAGCCTGGCAGGCTGCAGTCCATGGGGTCTCAAACAATTGAACACAACTGAGAGACTAAAACGCTTATCAACATACCAAATCTTCATTGCAGCTATCTTTGGAGCTGTGTGTGGCTTGTGGGACTGAAATGAGAATTTTGCAAACTAACATTTTCTTTTATTTTGTTTGCCCAAAGCTGCATGTCTTTCAGTAACAGGATGGCAGTGGGTTTGAGGGATGCGGGTATACACAGGCATTCTGGTGAGCACGTTCCTTTTTCTTTCTCTGTGTCTCTTTAACGAATCCTAATGCTCTCTTTTCTCAAACTCTTTCTATGAGCTGTACAAGTGACCCTTTGTCCAAAATTTCAGTGTCCTCTCAAGGAGATCAAACCAGTGAATACTAAAGGAAATCAACCCTGAATACTCATTGGAGGGACTGATGCTGAAGCTGAAGCTCCAATACTTCGGCCACCTGATGTGAAGAACTGACTCATTGGAAAAGACCCTGATGCTGGGAAAGACTGAGGGCAAAAGGAGAAGGAGACGGCAGAGGATGAGATGGTTGGATGGCATTGCTGACTCAATGGACATGAGTTTGAGCAAGCTCTGGGAGATGATGATGGACAGGGAAGCCTGGCGTGCTGCAGTCCATGGGGTCACAAGGAGTCAAGAGCCGGATACAGCTTAGAGACTGAACAAGGGCAACAGTTTCTGTGAGAGACAGGATAGACCCCAGCACAAATCCTGGCTTCCCCACCTGACACAATGCCCTCAATCCAGCTTCCAAGCACCACCTGGTCACCCCCAAGCCATGAAGCTTCAGGCCTGCTTTCCAGCCCAAGGCTCCCCGTGACCACACGGCCCACCCCAGGTGGACTCTCTGCATGAAGTCCTAAGCTGCCCGTTACTGGGTCTCACTACTTGAGGGCCTGGAAACTTCCATGCTGGTTCCTGAGGCCAGCCCTTTGCTCCATAGGTATTCACGTGCAAAATGGACCCAGGTCCCCACACACTCATGTAGCACACAGCATCCCGCGGGCATGGGCGGGGCTGGGGCAGCTTCTTCAGGGCAGGTGTGAGTAGCCTGGGGCTCCTTTTCAGGACTGCAGCCACACACGGGGCCTGCAGATGACAGACAGACAGACAGACAGTGCACTGTACCTACTGCTTAGGGAGGTGACACAGAGATAGAAAACATATGGAGAGTGCGGTCCAGTATTCAGCGCCTTAGGAGTCCTTGGAATCACGGAATTCATGGTGCTGGCTGCATTAATTATGGAGGCCCTTGTGTTTACTCTGCACTTTTAAATATTGCATATGGAATGCACGCTTCTATAAGGCTGATTCTGAATGACACTTTCAGAGTGGTTTTATTAAACAGCAAGCCGTATTTGAAGAAGAAGTAATTTGTAGCAAAGAACACAAACCTGTACGTAAATTGATTTCATTGCATTTTGAACATGTGGCACCAATTTTAAGATACAATAGACAATAAAAATGGTTAGAGGAAGCACGCATCTGTTTGAGGTAGACGTCACACGACAAAAGATTTTCTATTTGATGGAAGAAATGGGAAATCCAATCTGCCCGCAAATGGATGCGTCATCCCACCACCTAGTGAAGCTCGGGCTTCAGACAAGGACCCCTACCTCACTGAGCCTGACTGCTAAAGACCATGGCCAAGGTCAAGGCCAGTGAAAGAGACCACATTTTAGCTGCCGTTGCATCGTTAATCCACATGCCTAAAGTCATCGTCTGCTTGGTCCTTGAGAAGCCACCTGGAGACTTAGAAAGGTCCTCTGTCCGCCATCCACATCCTGGTTCTCAGAGGCAGAGGCAGCCATGGCTCCGGAATCACAGAGCTGTGGAAGAGGATTTCGACTCGCAGGAGCCCAGGTCCTCCCGCAACAGCTGCAGGAACACCACTTCCATCCCACTGGCCCACAGCTTCCGGGCACATCCTGGGTCCTTCTTCTGCAACCTATTGTCCAGAAGCCCTGGCCCAGCACATGGTGACCACCAGGCCCAACCTTCATGTGTGAGGGCTGAGAAAGCAGAGGCTCTTGACTCTGCAGGGACCAGGCACACATGGGAAAGGATTTGACATGCCTGCCTTCCTTGCAGGCTTGCTGCTACCCTCGTGGTGTTAATCCGTTTCCTCCCTTGTGGTTAATCCATTCCCTGGGTTAACCTGCTTCCCCCTGCGGTTAATCCACCTCCCCCCATGGGTAAACCCACTCCCCTGCCGTTAGCCCGCTCCCCCATGGGTAACCCACTCCCCCGCGGTTAACCCGCTCCCCTGCGGTTAACCCACTCCCCCATGGGTAACCCACTCCCCTGCCGTTAACCCTCTCCCCCGTGGTTAACCCACTCCCCCGTGGTTAACCCGCTCCCCCATGGGTAACCCACTCCCCTGCCGTTAACCCTCTCCCCCATGGTTAACCCACTCCCCCGTGGTTAACCCGCTCCCCCATGGGTAACCCACTCCCCTGC
>NC_057401.1:58558732-58573542 GCF_019320065.1 Cervus canadensis
CACTCCCCCATGGGGTAACCCATCCCCTGCAGTTAACCTGCTCCCCTGCGGTTAACCCGCTCCCCCATGGGTAACCCACTCCCCTGCCGTTAACCCTCTCCCCTGTGGTTAACCCACTCACCCGTGGTTAACTCACTCCCCCGTGGTTAACTCGCTCCCCCGTGGTTAACCCGCTCTCTAGTAATTAATCCACTCTCCTGCGGGTAACCTGGTCTCCTAAGGATTAATATGGTCTCCAGGGATTAACCTGCCCTCCATCTACCCATCCTTGCACCTGACTTTACATTCAAACATCACAGTTTCTGGATTGCTCCAGATACACAATCTTCTCCTGCTGTTGTTTCAAGAATATTCTTTCTACAGAAAGGGCACCATTTTTCGGCTCTGACAAACTACACAGCGACCCCAGGTCCAAAGTGAGGTGACCAGTGCCCGGGAGAGCATCATGAGCAAGGGCCTCCTTCTCAACACTCAAAACAGACTTCATCTGGGCACTGGGTTCAGGAGACACACAAGGGCACGAGTGGAGGCACGACGCAGTGATGACGGCTGTGCGTTAAGAAGACTTGGACGTGGATCCCAATTGCATGAATAATCCAACGATTCAACAGTTATCCTATGACTGGTGTGTCAGGACCCACGCCAGCAGGTGTGGAGGTGAGCGTGCTCCTGGACTTGGCACACTCCGCACGGGGTGTCTGTGCGGGGCTCCTCTGCTGCTCCCGGCGCAAGTGGACGTGTTTTGACCACTGGATCTCTTTTGCTGGAGACCACAAGGCCGAGGGGTGGAAGACTACACAAGCCGATGTGAAGAGCGTGGTTGCACAGACTGGTTACTACGAGGGTCTGATAAGCTTGCTTGTCTCAAGGCCCCGGGAACATCACCCACAGCCACAGCAGGTACAGTGAAGGGGCCACACCACCATGAGTGGCTCCTTAAGGGAGTTCTAGATTGCATTAAGTCCGCTATTTTTAAGGAAACATAAAGTTATCTAAAATTGTGGGAGGAGCTCCCTCCAATGGGCTCATTCTTGTTCATACTTTGATGCTTGGGTCCAGGTAGGGTTGGTCTAGAGAAGGCAATACACGTGGGGCTCCCCTTCTTCTGCCTGGGTGAGTGAGGTTCTACCACAGATAGGGCCATGCCAGGCAAGGCTCCCCTGGCATGAGAGCGAATGGTTTACAGAAGAGCTTGTCAAGATGAGTCACTGCCAGCAGACGGGACGGGCCCCCAGTGGTCACCCAGTAAACAGAGCCGGATGGGACCACCGAGGGGGGAGTGGGTGCTCTGAGCCCTCCCCCTCTCCTCCTCTGTCCGCTGTACCTGTAACTTTCCAGGGGGAGAGGCCCCCCACCTCCCTCAGCACATTCCAGGCAGGCAGGGCACCCGATCTCAAAGCCCCCAGTAGATGCGCTGATGGACGGTATCGGAAATGCAGAAAGATTATTGATGACCCCAGTCTCTCCGAGTGGCTGTGTTCACACCTTGAAGAGTTCGAGTTCACGTTTTGGTTCTCAATATGATTCAAGGCAAAGCTGCAAAGACAAAGGCGGAAGTCAGAGGACACAAAAGAACACAGAGTCTTTTGAAATAATAAGTCAGGCCTGAAGAATTACAGAGGGAGCTAGAAAACCCCCAAGTGGGAGCCAGGGAAAAGCTAAGCTGAGCAGCAGACACTGTAACCACGGAGCTACTGATCAATACGGTAGCACCAGGAACGTTGCTCTGTTAACGGAACTCTCGTTTCTTTCTCAGGGGGTTAGCATCTTTTGCATAGAAGTAATTAAATAAAGAAAATGGTTCAACAGTACCACTTGGATTTAGTCCATGCTCTGACAAAAATTTTCTCCTTCTACTTGTAATCAATTAACATGGGCAGTCTCTCACTTTTCAAAGCGATTGAACAATTACCCATTTCCCATTTTAAATGACAGTCATTACCATCAGAATCAGCCACATGAACTGGCCTACATTTGGCCCTCTTTGACCCATGAAAAAATGGCAGTTTCCAATGGCTCAAATAAATACAGAGTTTTCTGCCTTCTTTAGTAAGGAAAGATGCATCCTGGCCAAAGATGTTGCATCCTTTACAGATAACCTTCTCCAGAAAAAAATTAGCCACGTCCAAGCCAAAGTCCCAGAAGTTGAGCCTCTTGTCAAGCTCTTACAAAACCGCTTCTCCAACACAGTTGGCAAAAGCCAAGGGGAGATTAGAAGTCAGTGGGTGTCAGAAATTGCAGGGAGTACAAAAATGAAGTCCCCAGTAAACTGGGTGAGAAGTACATTCCTTTTGATTGTTGTCTCTTGCTTTTTAATGTTCTCAGCAAACGTCTGTATCTTTCAGAGTCTCTCAAGGATTTTTAGATAAAAAGAGAGGTTTTATCTTTGCATGTCTATAAGCAGAGGAAAACTCCAGAGACCAAAACCTACAGGCAATTCAAATAAACTAAATCCGATCAAGGTAATATCAATGCCAGAATTAGAAGAAAACCCAGAGAGAATCTCAATAACAACATTAAAACAGCAGGTTTCAACTGGAATCAATAGACAGAATAAACAGAAAAAATTAAGTCACAAAGTGTTAGTAGATAAAAGCTCCTCACTCATTAAAATTCTGTTTGTCTTTGTGTCTTTTTATCAGTGTACCTATATATCTATGCAAGTATATCAAAGTTTGTAATGTAAAAGAATGATGAAATAATCTAATTAATTTCTGGTGTCATTTCTCATATTTCTTTCAAGTTAGAACTGCAATATTAATAATGGTTTGCAGTTTAATAAAATATCTTTATGTCCTATTAACTCCTATATCAGCCTGTTATAAAAGCCACTTTCTATCAAATAACTGAACTTCAAAAGAGTTTTGCTTTGATCAGAAAAAGAAAAAAAAATCAGGTTCATTCCATTTATACTGAATAACCTCGCTCAGTTTCATAGACGGCTGTCTGGAGCCGCCGTTCACTCAGGAAAAATATTCCAATGGGCAAAAAAATTCAAAAAGGCAGAATCTAGTGAGGCAACCAGGGCACATGGGAAGCTTGCTTTTTACTTCCACGGTCAAAGAGAGCCTGGCTGCAGGGAGCATGGCATGGGACGAGGGCACCTGCACAGGGACCCCCCCCAGATGGAGGTGACCGGCTCGCCCCCACCCAGAGCTTCCACCAGTCCTGGCCCACGTGGCGGAATTTCAGGAGCGTGATTCCATCACTGTGTTCTTCCTTCACTGAGACCCGTGAGATAATTTTGCATCCTTGCCAGGAGACAAAGCTGGTTTTCTGGCTGCCTTCCTCCATTCCTTTTGACTGTTGATGGTTGTAGTGAGAAGTCATGCCCCCAACATCACCCCAGGGGTGTGGTCAGCCGTCGAGTCCCACCTCGGCTCTCAATCACCGGACACGTCCTCCCTCTGTGGTTTCTGCCCCTGCCGATGCCTCTGCTGGGCACCAGGCTTGCAACACCCGGGTTATTCACTAAGGACGGGTCCACGGATCCCAGGAGTTAATAATAAAGGTCCAGGGTGTCCTCAGTTCATTCTTTCTAGTACAGCAGCTGAAATAGACACTTACTACTAACTGGGACGTTTCATTAAGGCCTTGTTTATTTGGTGTCTCTTCCCAAAGGGGACTTCAAGTGCACCTGTTTTCCTGGGAATAGGACCAAGTGGGTTCCTAGGAAGATCAGCATGAGGAGGGTCCACCCACAGCCCCCAGTCACAGTGGCGGAGGCCAACTCCATCCCGGGGAGGGGTGAGCTGCCTGGGGTGCAGACGACGAGAGTGATCTGGCTTGGAGGCCCTTGGATGGGGCCGCTGAGCCCTGGGGTTTCCATCCCTGCCCTTCCCAGCTGGTGCCTAGCACCCAGGAGGTGCCAGCTCAATGCTTCCTGGAAGAGCGAAAGGCAGGGGCAAACAGAGGTCAGGCAGGATCATCTCTGAACAGCTTCTGCTCACCCGGCGGATTCCCGTCTCCTCACGGAGGAGAGGTCCTGCTCTGTGAGCCTGGACATGAGACGCAGAACTACCCTTTCATCTGGGCTCCCCTGGGCGCTCACACAGTTCAGAGTCTGCCTGCAATGCAGGAGAGGCCGGTTCCACCCCTGGGTTGGGAATATCTCCCGGAAAATCGAATGGCAACCAGCATTCTTGCCTGGAGAATCCCAAGAACAGACCATGGGGTTGCCAAGAGTCGGACACGACTGAGCAGCTAACACTTTCACTTTCTTTGCCTTTTTATCTGGGAAGGAGGCAAGGAGGCCTGACTCTGTGCCGAGGGCTCCTTCTTCTCAGAAGGGGGTGGCTGCCACCTTCCAGCCCCTGGGGAGAGCTCACCCTGGCCTGCGGGTCCCTGTTCTCCTTGGACTCACAGTGGACACCCCATGTTTCAGGCGCAAACACACACTTGTCCTTCTCCCCGCTCCCAGGCTCCCCCATCCACTGTGTCCAGGTCTCCTGCAGCCCATGCAGGTAAAGGGTTAGCCTCCTACAAACAGAAAGGAGTTTGGACCTAATCAGACGAGACTGGGTGGCAAGAAACCACCCTGCACTCCTGAGAGGGCGAACCCGAAGCGTGTCACCCTCACCACGGACAGTGTGTTTCCAGGAAAAAGCCACTCATGAAAACATCAGTCCAAAAAATGATCCTATGAGAAAACTGGGCTGTTGAGAACACTTATTGTGGATGGAGGACTTGAGGGAGGTGGGGGAAGCTGTCCTTTATTCTCAAGCTTGCAGACAGTGAAGAATTTGCCCACAATGCAGGAGACCTGGGGTCGATCTGCGGGCTGGGAAGATCCCCTAGAAAAGGGCATGGCTACCCACTCCAGTATTCTTGCCTTGGAGAATTCCATGGACAGAGGAGCCTGGTGGGCTACAGTTCATGGGGTCACAGAGAGTCAGACAGGATCGAGCGACTAACACATAGACACAAGCATGCTCAGCCACTTCAGTCGTGTCCAGCTCTTTGGGACGCTGTGGACTGTAGCCCGCCAGGCTCCTCTGTCCGTGGGATTTTGCAGGCAAGAATACTGGATATCATGTTGTAATCTCATTTATATTGAGGCAATATCATGTTGTAATCTCATTCATGTTGAAGCTTGACTTCAGAGTCCATCTAGTGCGATCAGGATGCTTTTGCTGCAGGACCGGCAGGTTCTAGGGTACCAGCTCCAGTCATCTGGGGTGAACTCCCCCTCCACCCTTCAGCATTTCTGGCCACGAGCACAGCCTCTGCTCACTGTGGCTGAAGCTGGTCCAGGTGTGTCTAATGGCCGTGCCCACCTGTGTTCAGGAGGAAGCAGGTCATCCCCTGTTCACACAAGTTTGGGCCGTGTCTGGGTACCTTTCCACAAACCTTAACTTGGTCTTGTAAACAGTAGCATTTCATCCAAGTTGATTCTTCCTGGACACCTTTTGTCCTCTTAGCCTCTTTTAATCCTGACAAGTCTGTTGAAACACCTCTACTAGTTTGGCACAGTTCCTACATGTCACCTCCAGCACTGATCATATGAGCAAGAAGACACTCAGAGGGCAGGGTAAGAGCTAGAAATAAAAACAGGAGAAATGAGACTTGGTTAGTATCTTTATACTGTCAGTACTTTGGGTATAATTTAAGAATAATTTTGCATATACTGATTAACTTTTTTCCACTCGTGGATGAACTGTTTAAGACAATGGAGACACTTTTAATCTATCACAGAGGTTCTCGCATCAAGGTGACTCGGGACCCTAGGGCAAATGTTCGGGGACATTTTCATTGTCACCCCTGGATGGGCGTATTAATACCTTCCAGCAGGGCCAATCTATCATGCGTGCTCAGTTGCTTTAGCCGTCGTGTCTGACTCTGCGACCCCATAGACTGTAGTCCCCCAGTCTCCTGTGTCCGTGGGATTCTCCAGGCAAGAGAACTGGAGTGGGTTGCCATTTCCTTCTCCAGGGGATCTTCCCAATCCAGGGCTTGGGCCCGGGTCTCCCACATTGCAGTCAGATTGTTTACCACTGAGTCACCTGGAAGCCCTGGACAAATCCACGGAAGCTGCTGAAGGTCCCATAGTGCACAGGGCGGCCCCCACACAAAGGATCACAAAGGCCACGAGTGGATCAAGCTGAAGCTGAGAAACACTCCTCCACCAACTGAAACCCAAGAACTCTAGACCCGAAGTACAGGGTCCTCAGCAGTGGTGGCCCCTGGGGTCCAGGAGGGGTCGCTCTGTCTTACCAGCACCCACCCCCTGAGTGGTCCCTGTCCCCTCACCCCACGAAACCTGCCTGAAGAACCGACTTCTCTGCTCATGCTCCCCGGAGTCTATGCCAAGTCTTCCAACGTGGGTGGCCATTCACGAGAAAATGCCGGCCTCCTCCATGGGAACAGTGGCTTCCGGGGGACCCGTGTGTGTCATCATCCTCAACTCCACAAAGGCGAGCAGGGTGATCACTAACGAATCCTGGAATTGGATGCTGTCAAGGTTTTTTAGCAGCCGGATGTGTCTCAGATCATCCATCTCCACGACCTCATTCCTGAGGTCTGGCGAGATGATGCCATGATTCTAGGTCAGAGGTCTGGTCATCCCAACACCAGGGAGAGTCCACCCCACTTCCTCCACAGGCCTTCATGGCCAGTTTTAATAAGAACTGACATAAAGCCCTTAGTGAGTCGAGACCAGAACTCTATCTATTCTGCAGTGAGTGTGTTCCACTGGAAAATATTTGCCTCATTTCTGCTGCATGATGGATGCCTCAGGGAGACTTCGATTTGCTTCCATGAGCAGTGAAACAAAATTCCGACCAATTCCCCCAAAGGAAGCCAATGAGTGACAGTCGCTCAGTCATGTCTGACTCTTTGCGACCCCATGAACCATATAGACCACGGAATTCTCCAGGCCAGAATACTGGAGCGGGTAGCCTTTCCCTTCTCCAGGGGAATCTTCCCAACCCAGGGATTGAACCCAGATCTCCTGCATTGCAGGCAGATTCTTTACCAGCTGAGCCACAAGGGAAGCCAAAAGACTTCATAAAACTGGTGGGAGTTGGGGAACTGGAGAGACCCTTACCTAAGCATCTCATAAGACCTTCCAGCTCTTCACGAGAACTGGTCTGTTTCTTTGGTCTCAGGGCTCTCCACCAGCGCTTTTCAGCGGTGGGTGAAGCGGGCACTCAGAGCCTGCCATCCCCAGCTCGGCTTCCCCCGGGACCTCTACGCTATCTCCAGCCAGATCAAAGTATCATCACACCGTGGGCTGAGCTCGGCGCCAAAGAAAACTCACCCGGCCTGGGTGCAGCCCATCGGAGCCAAATGCTTCATGTGACAAAAATTAACTCAAGGAAGTTCCGTCAGAAAGAAAACAGTGGCAAAGTTTTTCAAAACAGGTTTCCCAACCCAGTGGGGATTAAGTGCAACGGATCCTTCATGATGGAGGGCTTATCTCCTGAGAGACGTGTGACGAGAGAGTTTGGTTCCCGGTTGGGACTCGGCGTCTACAGCCGTTCGTCCTGAGAGCAGGTCCGCTCTGAAGGCGCGGGCGCGGCTGCCACGAGGATCGTGAACGTCTATGCTACCTGACCGCGATGTGTTCAGGACCATTCATGAGATGAGCGGAAATCTGGATGAGGAGATGGAAAGGCACTGCTATCTTCCTGTTTCTATAGGATGTTAAGAAAACAGGCACCCGGCCGGGGAGGGCGGGGGCGGACACCCAGTGCTCTGTGAACAGATCAAGAGAAGAAATATAGAAAGATGGCCCAGCCAGAAGCGACTCAGCAGAAAATGGGTGCTACTGCAATCTCTCTGAATTGGTTCTTCCTACTGAAAATAAAAAAGGCTTATTCACATAAGGAATGTACCTGGTAATATACTTTACCCGCAATGCTAAGGTGGAGGACACAGGGAAATATTTAAATACCGTGCAATAACCACACGTACGTCTATTTCTCTTCTAACCCGGACGGGGCGCTCTCGTGAGCTGATGCAGAAGTGCTGAGCTGATGCAGAAGCACTGGCCCAGGTCACAAAGGCCTCTCCTTGTGGGACTGGAGCAGAGTCAGGACCACCGTGAGGGGTGGGTGCCCGGCGGGAAGCCCACAGGAGACCAGCTCCTCACGTCTCAGGCTTTGTTCAGCTCACCGACTCCTGAGTGTGGGCTCCAAGAGAAACATCTCGAAGTTCTTTAAGAAGCAAGTCTTCAGGGGACCAATTACAGGCACACGGGGCTCTGCTCACAGGTTCAATCTGGCTCCCGGAGTTCCCGTTATGGATTCTTTACTCTAGTAAATCCTCCTCTTTCTCCTCAAGGCAAGTCGCTGATGCAAACACAGTGCAAGGACTTTGGACACGGAGGACCGGGTGCTGCCTATCTCCGCAGCCGGCCACCCAGAAGCCAAAAGCAGGAGCAAGGCGGGTCCCTGCCACGGGTTGCTCCCCTCGATGCCCAGTCAGTGAGGGGTGAGGGCGGGAGCCCTGAACGGAGACCCCCAGCCCCACAAGAGCTCTGCTTGTTACGGTGGTGGCGGCTGTCTCCAGAGCCGGCACTGAGGCAACCCCAAATTCTCCTCGATTCAGGGGCTGCCCACCCCCAGAACTAGCATCAAAGGGCCAAAATGCCCATGTGGACCAAGGAATGAATTTTTCTGCAAAGTTTAAGTGACTCGACTTCAACCCTGGGTGCTGGTTTGCAGAGCAGTGGGGAAACCTTCCTGGGGTTCAGAGACCACGCTGCCACTGACGCTTTCCCAGGTGCTGAGTTAGAGTATTAAACAAGAGATTCACTGATAACAGAGCTGGAAAAAATAAAATTCGTGGTTGATCCATCCACAGTCTGGGAACACGTTCCAAACCAACTGTGATCAGAGGCAAGGATGCCCCCAATCGCAATAAACTTTCTCCCAACCCAACTTCATCTTCCCATGAAAACCCCATATGCCTGCTCTGTTCACGCTGGAAATTTTTTAAAGTGAATTGGAAAGGAAGTAACACTTGGGCAGGAGGGACATGAGACCAGCCAGGGGGTGGCTGGCAGGCTGGGGGTGCCTCGTTAGCAAACGAGCTGCTTGTTAGGGCGAAAGGGGCTTCGGCCTGCTTCACTACTGAACAAATTAGAACCTTAATTAGATTAAAATGCATATACTTTAACTTTAATCTCTTCCTGTATTTGAAGGAAAAGTCCCCAATTCACCGAGCCTGCCTCCTTTCTCCTTTGCTTCCACCTGTTTCCATCTCAGGACCCTGTCCCCAGGCCACAGAGGGTAGGTAACCCTTATCGGATGGCCCGGAGTCCTGGGAAGTTAGAGTTGGAAGGGACCTTCATATTAACTGAACCCAAACCTCTCTTCTCACCAGTGAGTAGAATGGGGCTCAGATGTTTCCAGGGACTCCCCAACTTCTGAGACAGAAACCCCACTCTGGATCTTGGCCGAGCCACGGGGGCCTCACTGATCTGTGATCCCCAGGGAGTTTCTCCCCTCAGCCTGCTACCCAGCCCTAGACTCTCATCCATCTCCCTGGTGCATCAGAAAAAACGCAGACAGCGTTAGTCGCTCAGTCGTGTCCGACTCTTTGGGACCCCATGGACTGTAGCCCACCAGACTTCTCGGTCCATGAGATTCTCCAGGCAAGAATACTGGAGAGGGTTGCATTGCCCTCCTCCAGGGGATCTTCCCGACCCAGGGACCAAACCCAGAAGCATTTGTCTTGTGAGCAGTATTCCAAGCGATGGGCCACATCAACTTGAGACAAGAAATCAGGCGCTGGAGGAGCCCGTGTGCACTTGGCTCTGGGCGTCCAAGGACGAGGAAGAGCTTCCCCGGGAGCTTGGGGGTGATGTCCTCTCCCCTGCCCACCGAGGACTCTGTGTGATGAGGGGGGCTGCGGGGTGAGACGGCTCCTCCGCAGTCCACGCTGCAAGTTTCCCAGACGTGTGTGGATGCCCCTCTTCTGTATGAGCGCCCTTAACACGTGACCACGTGAGGCGGCGGCAGGGAGGCGCGGGGTCCCCTCCTCCCTCACAGACGCCCCTCCCCGACGCAGAGGGCCTCCTCGGGGTCAGACGTGGTGCACAGCCTCAGCTTAGAGCGGGCTCCCTCCTCCTGGCCCCGGGGGGGGCAGCTGTCTGGCTCCAGCCCCGAGGCTCCCACTCTGGAGGGAATCCCGCTCTGACACCGCCTGTCAGCCGCTTCAGCAATGAGACCTGGGCCGTGTAGGGTCCTGAGGAGCCTGAGGGGAGTCTTGGCCGGTGCCTGCCCCAAACTGAGGGGTCAACCAGACCACAGCGCCCACTGCTGAGCCCGCTGACAGGAGGGCATTGGACCTCCAACACTCTGATGCCCGCGCCCCATCACCCACCGCGCACCCCTGCCATCACCGCCCTCATCTGGGAAGCGTCTCTGGCTTCACTCAGAGAGGACCTGGGGGCCTTGTGGTCACAAGCAAGCATGCCACACCCAGCTCTCCGAGCCCACTGGCCGTCAAGGCCACAGGCGGCGTTCCAAGGCACGATCAGATAGGAGGAAACTGGCTTCAGGGAGGGGTCCGGTCTGGGGCAGGGCACTAATGGGAGGGGGGCAAAGGCAGCCCCTCCGGGGGTTTTCTGACCCAGAGCATGGGCGTGGGGGGTGGCATCAGAGAGCTGACCAGACACGAAGGCCCCTGGGGCCTTTGGGGCACTCACATCTCTGAGGCCCCCAAGGTCCATCCAGCCTGGCCAGACCTTGCTGGTCCCCCCCACGCCCCAGAAGGCAGCCCTGTTGACTCCCTGTCTGGGCTCCCCTGGGTAAGCATGGGCAGGAGACAAGGGCAGCCCAGCTCAGAGGGGAAGAAAGCAAAGGGGCACTCAGCACACGGACGGACCCCCAAGGCCCGCCTCCTGCCCGGACACGCAGACCCTGCGGGGGCAGGTGCGGACTCCAGTCCACCCAGGGCCTGGTCCAGCACCCGGCACGGGGCGAGGGGCGGGTGAGCATCCCCAAGGAGCTCAGCAGAGTGGGGGGTGGGGCAGGAAAGACGGGCCAGCATCACGTCCGCTGATAAACGCCAATAAATATGCAAATGGCGGTTCTAGAAACGCTCTTCTTACTTTCCAATTCAATTCCAGTAACCCAGGGGGTGAATCTCTATAAATTAGAGTGGAGTGTGACTTGTAAATAGCATTTTTCCTGACATCCCTAAAGCACTGTTGGATCTTCGGAGTTTATAAATTGTTGATGTATATGAGTTTATATAACCACTCTGTAGTTAATAAGAATAATCCTCAGAGCAGTACCGGAATCGGGGTGTGTTTCTGAGCTCCTGAACGTCGTGATCCGGGGTGTGGGGGCCGCGGGCTGTTGCTTGGCCGCACCCCTATCCCTGGGAGCAGAGCGGGTGAGGCCTGTCGGAGGCGCAGCCCAAGCGAGAGGGTCTGCAGGTGTCAGCGTCGCCCACGCCGCCTGTGCTGCTCTGCTCGGAAGCCCCAGAAAGGCGGACCCAGAGCTGTACTTCCCCCCTGCTGGACGCGGGGCTCCAGGCCAGGAATTCAGAGCACTCGAGACCCAGCCTGCTCAGGGCGGACGGGGCTGGTGGAGTGGGGTGCGCCCACGGCTGGCACGGAGACTCAGGTGGGTGGTGGAGACAGCTGGGGCTCCTCCGGGAGGGAGCCAGCCCCTGCTCAGGACGATGGGTGCAGAGCGGGTGGCGGATTCCAGGGGTCACCAGCAGTCAGGGAACGGGCGTTGACTAAACGGGAATACCCTGGGTGATGGCCAAACCCTCAGCAGGGTCACTGGTCAGACCTAGGAGTGACCACGCTCTGCAGGGCAGCTGGGAGGAAAGGCTTTGCTTGGTGTCCACGTGGGGTCCACCCACATCTGTAAACGGGGAGGGGTCTGTCCACGTGGGGTCCACCCACATCTGTAAACGGGGAGGGGTCTGTCCACGTGGGGTCCACCCACATCTATAAATGGGTCTTGCAAGAGAAAAGAAGTGGCCCGACCCCTCGCCTGCCGCTGACCCGGGTGGGAGCCTCCGTAGGCGCCCCTTCTCTGGGGGTTCTGGAGCCGTGGCCACCGGCTTTCTCCAAGAGCCTCTGCGGACACCGCTCCTCCAGAACCGCGGGAGCAGGCACCGCCCAACCTGCATCCCAGAAAAGTCCCGAATCAACACAGGGCCGCTCGTTCCTAAGGCTGCCCGTGGGCTACAAGTCAGAGCCGTGGGGGAGAAGCTTCACGCCCCGGGCCACCCACCCGCACCGCACACTCTGCTCAGCACAACAGACTGTTTCAGCGCACGGCAGGGAAGACGGCTGATGCTTCCAGGACACGAGCAAATGCACAGACACCTCACAGGCACGCAGCGCACACTCAGTCACCCACATAGAGCGATGGCCTCACACACACCTGCACACACACTCACACACATACAGCCATGACCCACACACACCTGCACACACACTCACACACACACAGCCATGCCCCCCCACACACCTGCACACACACTCACACACATACAGCTATGGCCTCACACACACCTGCACACACACTCACACACACACAGCCACGCCCCCACACACACCTGCACACACACTCACATACATACAGCCATGCCCCCCCACACACCTGCACACACACTCACATACATACAGCCATGACCCACACACACCTGCACACACACTCACATACATACAGCCATGACCCACACACACCTGCACACACACTCACATACATACAGCCATGACCCACACACACCTTCACACACACTCACACACATACAGCCATGGCCCCACACACACCTGCACACACACTCACACATATACAGCCATGCCCCCACACACACACCTGCACACACACTCACATACATACAGCCATGACCCCACACACACCTGCACACACACTCACATACATAGAGCGATGGCCTCACACACACCTGCACACACACTCACACACATACAGCCATGACCCACACACACCTGCACACACACTCACATACATACAGCCATGGCCCCACACACACCTGCACACACACTCACATACATAGAGCGATGGCCTCA
Source organism: Cervus canadensis (assembly GCF_019320065.1). Lineage (NCBI taxonomy): Eukaryota > Metazoa > Chordata > Mammalia > Artiodactyla > Cervidae > Cervus > Cervus canadensis. The sequence continues at coordinate 58,571,739 of NC_057401.1, forward strand.
CACACACCTGCACACATACTCACACACATACAGCCATGACCCACACACACCTGCACACACACTCACATACATACAGCCATGACCCCACACACACCTGCACACACACTCACATACATAGAGCGATGGCCTCACACACACCTGCACACACACTCACACACATACAGCCATGACCCACACACACCTGCACACACACTCACATACATACAGCCATGACCCCACACACACCTGCACACACACTCACATACATAGAGCGATGGCCTCACACACACCTGCACACACACTCACACACATACAGCCATGACCCACACACACCTGCACACACACTCACATACATACAGCCATGACCCCACACACACCTGCACACACACTCACATACATAGAGCGATGGCCTCACACACACCTGCACACACACTCACACACATACAGCCATGACCCACACACACCTGCACACACACTCACATACATACAGCCATGACCCCACACACACCTGCACACACACTCACATACATAGAGCGATGGCCTCACACACACCTGCACACACACTCACACACATACAGCCATGACCCACACACACCTGCACACACACTCACATACATACAGCCATGACCCCACACACACCTGCACACACACTCACATACATAGAGCGATGGCCTCACACACACCTGCACACACACTCACACACATACAGCCATGACCCACACACACCTGCACACACACTCACATACATACAGCCATGGTCCCCCACACACACCTGCACACACACACATACATAGAGCGATGGCCTCACACACACCTGCACACACACTCACACACATACAGCCATGACCCACACACACCTGCACACACACCCCACATACAACAGCCATGGCCCCCACACACCTGCACACACACTCACATACATACAGCCATGCCCACATACACACCTGCACACACACTCACACACACCAGCCATGCCCCCACAACACACCTGCACACACACTCACAATACATACAGCCATGGCCCCACCCCACACCTGCAACAACACACTCACACACATATAGCCAATGGGCCCCACACACACCTGCCACACACTCCACCACACATTACAGCCATGACCCACACACCTTATACACACACACTCACATACATACAACCATGACCCACACACACCTGCACACACACTCACATGCATACAGCCATGGCCCCACACACACCTGCACACACACTCACACACACACAGCCATGCCCCCCCACACACCTGCACACACACTCACACACATACAGCCATGACCCACACACACCTGCACACACACTCACATACATACAGCCATGACCCCACACACACCTGCACACACACTCACATACATAGAGCGATGGCCTCACACACACCTGCACACACACTCACACACATACAGCCATGACCCACACACACCTGCACACACACTCACACACATACAGCCATGGTCCCCCACAGACACCTGCACACACACTCACATGCATACAGCATGACCCACACACACTGCACAACCACAACTCACACACATTACAGGCCATGGCGCCCACACACACCTCACACACACTCACACACATACAGCCATGACCCACACACACCTGTATACACACTCACACACATACAGCCATGACCCACACACACCTGCACACACACTCACACACATACAGCCATGACCCACACACACCTGCACAAACACTCACATACATACAGCCATGGTCCCCCACACACACCTGCACACACACTCACATGCATACAGCCATGGCCCCCCACAGACCTGCACACACACTCACACACATACAGCTATGGCCTCA